>NC_056604.1:19396861-19696861 GCF_018340385.1 Cyprinus carpio
TTTAGACCTCCGACAGAGGAAAAGCAAGGCACTCTCTAATTTGCTACTTTGCACAGGCCATCGCAGATGACCCAGAGCATTAAGGTTTCATCTTACACCAGCCACTCTGATGGCTTTCCTTACGGTAATTGAAGCACAGCAGTGACACAGAAAACAGACACGTTCTGTGACCCAGTGGGAAACGGCCCCTTCATCCTGCGCTTAAAACACAAGAACACTTTCACAAGATCTTATTATAAGTGCTTTTATTTGTACAAAATCTACACATAGGCGACAGTCAGTTGTTAAGGACTGATTATATATTAGACATACAAATCAAAGTTTTTGCCAAGCTAATTTGTAAGCATTAGTAAAAAAAAAAAAGTGCTCCCATAATCTCAAATTATAAAATGCATCTGAAAATCTGACAGATTAGAATATTTCAGATATTAAAAGATAACGTAAATAAAAATGACTCCCCCAATAACATGTAATCACGTCTGTGACCCAAAGGAAAAAAAAAACAGCACTTTTAGCTGTGTAACACACCTCTTTTCACAGATGATGACTGTATAAGTAACTAGAACTTCCCAATGTAACAAGTTAACATCTCTGACATTTGCTCAAACTAAATGAATCATTTGTAGGGAACGTGCGCCACCTGCTGGTTTGAGATGAAACAGGTTTACAGACCTCGGTTTCTCATATTAGCAAGGAAATAAATACATCAGATGTGTTAAAGAGACACTCCAACATCTTTACAACATCACATCTACTGTTTGTGACTCCAATGTTAACACACAAGAATTTTTTTTTTTTTTTTTAGCTATGTAGTTACAAAAATCTGAAGAAAGAATTCAAATATATATAATTTTTTTTAAACAAATTGTACAGCTTGCCACTGTTTACACCAAAATGGCTCTCAAAGGAACTAATATGCACCTCTTAAAGGTACAGAGTTGTCATTTCAAAGGTACTGCCCCAGTGTCAAGCTTTTATACACCTAAAGATAACATTTTTGCACTTTTTTTTCCCCAAAAAGTAGTTTAAGGATGCTACCACTTAAACTGCTTCTAAGAAACATTGAAAAACTTTATAATTTCACTCACATTTGAATCAAACAACATGTAAAAAAAATAAATTCAAAACATCAAAATAACAATTTATTAAAAAAAATATATAAATTAAAAACAAAAAAAAAAAAAACAAACAAACAAAAAAACAACTAATAATAATGGCAGTTGTAACTAAATGTAAGACTGGTAGATTGGAGAGTCATACATTCTCAACTCTTGCAATGTGACCTTATATTGGTAAGCAGCGAATAACACAATAACTAGCCAAACATATTTGATTATAAAGTCTGTTCTGCTTATGATTGAGGAATAATGGAAGAACTAATAGTCAGATTTTTTGAACACTGTAACACAAAGACTGTAGAGTCAATTATGGACCAGCACAGAGAAAAAAGGAGGTTTGTGTGCATAGACACCAAAGTGTTAAGTCATTTGATCCTTGTCATTAAGCTTTTTATATTCTAATGGGTGCAAGATACTGACTGCAAGGATTCTTGTCACCTCACCCAAAGAAAATCAAAATACATTCATAGTTTTTCCTCCCATCTTGTTCTCATGCATAATGCTGGTTCCCAATACTGTTTTCTCCCTGAATGCTGACCTGGAAAGCTACAGGTACGTGTCTTCTGAACCCACACTCTCACTCGAGTTACGTAAACCAGGAACTCTGGGATCAGCGACCGAGCTGCCGTTCACAGGCGTGTCGTCTGGAGGAAGCGGAGTGGAGTCTGTAGTGGGTGGAGGATCTGTCAGGTGGGCGGAGTTGTTGGAGTTGCTCGAGTCTTTAGGCAGAGCGAGTGGCTGGACGGTGACTGCAGGGCTGGAGGAGGGAGGGATTTCAGTCGGATGTACGGGGTTGGGTTTGGGTGAGGGTTGGGGAGGTGGTGGGGTGCGAGAGAGATTTGGAGACGGTTGAGGTGGTTGTGGATCAGAGGAGGGTGTGTTTTCGGGTGTAGTGAGGTGGGATTGCTGTAGTGATGGAGGAGGATGGTTGGACTGATTGCTTGAAGCTGTCTTTTGTGTTTGATTATTAAGAGAGGCTAGTTTGGGGTCTGTTGGCATGGCATACGGGTTTGTGACTTCCACTTTCGGATTGGGGGCTTTTCGGATAGTGCTTCTCTTCTTGACGCGAGCGAATTCGGATTTAGTGTCTGAGGGCAGGGGGTACTGGACGATGATTGTGGGTTTCTGACGGAGGTCTTGGCGGGTGTGTGGCTCGGCAGACATGATGGCGTGAGCGCCGTGCATTCTGGGAGGGGCTTTGTAGCTGAGCTCGCCGTGAGTTTTCCGCCAGCGCCTGAGCTGCACGCGGTGCTCTCGCTCCACATCCCGAGAAGATATGGGCAGCTCTAATACCTGCATGTGCAGAAGATAAGCTTCATCATCGTCATCATCCTTGTTGTTTTGACCACTACAACTCAAAACCAACATCATGCTCATTAACACTTCTACATGACGCAAATAAAACACATCAATAAGTAAAAGTTCCTACATGACAATAAAACCTGTTTATTATGAGTTATCGATTTAATAACCAGTAATGCAAATAAATGGTGCCACCTATTGGGTTTTTAAAGCATAGCACCCAGCAGAGTTCATAGTTAAAGTAATTTAAGGCAGTGCTCATGTTAATAACATTACGAAATTCAGACATTTATGCTTTTTAAATTATTATTATGATTAAAAAAAACCTCCTCGAGTAAAATCTTCACATTATATGTGGATGAATATTTGATTATTTAGTAGTGACGGTTATGTTAATAAACCTAAACCTTCAGTTTAACATGGTTTATTATATTCATGCAAAGTTGTTTGTAAATAAATTAATATTTTTATTCTGCTAGAACGCCTTAAATTGATCAGAAGTGAGTAAATACATTTATGTTACAAAAGATTTCGGTTTAAAAAAATGCTCATCAACAAATCCTGAAAAAAAAAAATGTATCACAAATTCCAATTTTCACAAAAATATTAAGCAGCACAACTGTTTTCAACATTGAAAATAATACGTTTCTTGATCAGTATTAAAAGGATCATGTTACACTGAAAACTGGAATAATGATGCAAAAAAATTCAGCTTTGCCATTACAGGAATAAAGTATATTAAAAATATATTCAAACAGGAAACAGTTATTTTAAAAATCACTATTTTTTTTCTTTCTGTATTTATGATTCAATTAATCTAACCTTAAGCTTAATTAAAAAAAAAATGATGTGTGATTATTTTAAGTTTTATTGTAATTATTATTTAGTTACTAATGTGCAAAACAAACATTAATAAAACAATTACTAAATACTGGTTCTGCACATCCTGCTTCAGGTATTAAATTATTATCTACATCACTTGCAAAAAAAGAAAAAGAAAAAGGAAAACTAAAAAAAAAAAAAAAAAAAAAAAAAATCAAATCAGATCAGATCTACTCAAACCTCAAATGCAGTACAACAGATTGAGAGCATGTGATACCTGATGTATGAGAAAGCCCTCCTGCAAGTATTGTGGCTCCAGGGCCCTGAGAATCTCCATAGTCTCGTACTGACCAAGACCAGCCTTCAGTTTCTCACGAGATCCCAGCATGCTTTTCAGCAACACCAGGCCAACACGAAATATTATCTTCACTCCTATTGTAACAGCAAAGAACATACAGTCAGAAAGAAGAAGACAAAGCTGCATGTGTGGTAATATGTGTAAGTGAATCTCACCGTCACACAGGAACATGTCCCACACTCTGAGCACAGACGACCAGGGCAGAGTTCTGGAAAATGCACACATGAACCACTCCGTCATGTAAAGGATGGGCTCTATCTTGTGTTTCTCAAGATGGCGATATGCTGGAGGGCTCACGCGCTTTAATAACGCATTTAAGATCTCTCCATCCAACTGTATGGCCTCCTAAAACACAAACAACACTGGCATCAGGACGGTGGGGCTTTTTTCTCTGTCTTGGAGGAAACAGTGCCCTTCTTTTCAGATTATACAAGCAGCAACTCCTCATTCACATTAGAAAGGCATGAAGGATCATAGATTAGATCTAAATTAATTTTGCCCATAGCTATTTAATTTACTACCCTACATTTGTGAAACTAAAATCACCTTTGAACAAAAACAAAAGAAGCTTTGTTTTCAATTTTACTGGCACCCAAAGCATATTTTTTTGTCTCAGGAAACATGACTCAATGCTTGCAGATCGAAAACGGGAACCTCAGATATGAATGCTATGAATAGAATGCAAACTATGAACCTGAGAACAGAACGTGCGTGAGGAACCCAGATAAGGTTTCAATTACCTAAAACTGTGAAGTTCATAATAGTTGGTCTCATCATTCAAATGTTTTATCACATGGTTGTAAAATGTAGGACCTTCTTAATGTCACCAGCCAATAGATAATGAACTTTTAGCTCTCCAAAGCACTTCCTGTTTCCCCTTTTTGGATTAGATTTGATAAGCAGTAACATTTATTTCTCATACGGGAAGTGACATTTAGAGGTCTTACCAGGCCTGCGCTGTAATATCCAGGGAGGTACTTCTCACAAATCTGAACCAGCCCCCAAAATGCATCCTGAATACCAATAAAACAAAAAAGAATTTATCATTTTAATCATTACTTAATTAATTAAGCATTACAGTTGCTGCTCCAGAATATGCATTGCAAACAACTTTATAATGTGTTTTACCTCAGCAGGCATGTGCATCAGAAGCACTGCTGCTATAGGAGCCTGAGCCTGGCAGTAACCCTCATCCGGTCTGTACAGGGTATAAGCCTTCAACACCCGGAACAGGTCCTGCTGCCTGTTCAAACAGAGAGACCAAAAAAAGAAATATAATTTAAAAGACAAACAGAAATAAAATACATCAAAAATATAGGCCACATTTTATTTTAAGGTCCAATTCTCGCCAGTAACAAATCATTAACTACTACTTTTACCTCAATAAACTACTAATTTTCTGCTTATTAATAGTTGGTTAAGTAGTTGTTAAGTTTATTGGGTAGGATTAGGGATGTAGAATATGGTCATGCAGAATATGTGCTTTATAACTACTAATAAACAGCCAATATGTATATAATAGGCATGCTAATAAGCAACTAGTTAATAATGAGAATTTGTTCTTATACTTAACAGGGCTCCAAACAAAAAAATCGAGTAAGGAGCCATTGGCTCCTATAAGAAAAAAACTTAGGAGCCAAATAATTTTTTAGGTGCCAAATAATTTTTTAGGTGCCACAGAATAAACGTGTTTTATTTATTTAACGATTGTTATTATTTATTTATTTACATTTCAACATTTCAATCATACTGTCATGTGTTTATGTCTCTTCTTTTCTTGACTTTATCAGCATTTTAATCCATCTTGTAGATGACCTGGGAACTAAGGTTCACTTAAAGTGGGAACTAAATGTCTTTTCCAGCTTGAAATCTACAGTCAGAAAGAATTGTTCATTACACAGAATCTGTACCAATATCATGGAGCATAAGCATCACTTGGCCACTGAGTGTAGCTTGGGCTCCTCCTACATGAGACATTTCAGTAAGTTGTACTGTAGGCTCTCTTATAAAATAGCCTACCTTTTGATGTTAATTCATGTTCATTATGTACTATATTAGTAAAGAGAAAGATTAAATGGGTTCACTTGCCCTTGAGCTGAGGCGCTAAAGCGACCGGGCCTGCCCCATTAAGGAGCGCCATAACTGTATTGTTTGAATTTTCGTTATGAATTCGGAAAAAAATAAAAAGCTGGTACTTTTTATTAAAAAGTGAAAAAGCACAGAGCTTTTTGCGATTAGTGGACGGCAGTTGCACTTCAAATAATGAAGTTCACGCATTAAACGAACACAGACCAAGATCTTGTTTAGAAGAAGCCATATTAGTAATTATTATAAACGATAATTGTTAACGATATTGCCAATCTCCACACAGCTGACACCTTTACCTGTTCTAGTTTGTTCAAGTTGTGCACGAAATAGACGCTGTATTTTCTGCACTTTCCCTTCTTACGTCTCCGTCATTTCTCTCTCGCTGCACAGCGGGAGCTGCGTTTATCAGACTGTGTGCGTCAGCGCTGATGTGCGGCAGAGATGAGGACTGTCTGAAACTCTCTTTTTTCACTAAAACTTTAATGCGCATCGTCTCAGTTTAATACGTGAACATAACAAAGGATTTGATCGCAAAACAATTAGGAAAAAAGGCATTACATTCAAATGTTTAAGATATAACATGTAAATATATACCCAGAGAGCAATAACATTTGGGCTGATTCTGGCTGAAAAGCGTCTCTGTCGGTTCAGTCTCGGTATCGGTGAGAAGATAATGGGCCAGAACCACGCCGACTCCACAAAACACTTCTGGCTGACAGACGGCTTTTTCACTATGGGCCGATCTCGGCTGAAAGCTGTTGCACACGCGGCAGGTCCACACTCGGTGTAGTTGTGTGTAATTAACCTTCGGCCAGAGTTCGTTTTATCACAGACGGGGCGCTGCTAGAATGAAGCAAATCATCCGCCTGAGAAACCTTTTTTAGCGGTTAAATCCTGAGGAGCTTTCGGCGGGTAGTCGCCAGTGGCGACCTCAGCAAAAACGTCAATAGCAAATTAATATTTATTTTAGTCGCAGTTTGGAGCCCTGCTTAAGTGTTACCAAAATATACATACAAATGTATGTATATGAAACTGTGTTGACTAACCCATGACCTCCTCGGGACACAAACATCTCATGGAAAGGGAACTGTCTGTGTAGATCTCTCTCTATCACATCAACCCACTTAGGGTCTCCATCCATGCTATTCAACTCCTATTCAACAAGGACAGAAACACAGGTTCATCTCATTCATAGTCTTAAACATCCTATATCTGTGCATTTTCATAGCCTAATTTCATGCTGCATAGGTTTAACACATGTATAAACATAAAAAATAAAAAATAAATAGTGGGGGTGTGACTAAATGTACCTCTTACCAACAACCTCTAGTGTGGCCTCTTCAAATCAGATATAATCATGTGTACATCTGACTCACCTTGAACTTCCCGCTGTTTTGTTCTCTTTTCACTTTTCCACCTGACAGGTAGAGCCAAGCTCTGCCTCGCAACGATGGCGGGATTCCTTTCTGACATCGCAGTCGCACCTGTGGGTGACAGAAGTCTGAACATCACACACCGATGTGGAAATATTCAGATAAGCAGGGACTAGCATGCGTTCACTGTGATTACACAAAGCTGAGACTGGGCAGGTAACCAAGACGTCATTTTCAAATGGTTATTTGACCCAAATGTCAGTTTCCCTTTACACAAAAGCCACTTTATGATTTAACATTTCAACTATGCTGGCTCTGATTCCACGTGATGATTCGGGTTCCCTAAAGATTCTTGTCACACAACACTGGCTGCACTGGTTTTGTTGTTACATGTGACCAGTAAAGGCAAGAACCAACAGAAAGATGGATTTTCTGCTTATTGCCTTTACATTACTTATAGGATGCACAGTATGAAAAAAGTCATCCATCTATCCATCATAAAAAGTGCTCCACATGGCTCCGGAGGGTTAATAAAGGCCTTCTGAAGGTAATTGATGCATTTGTGTAAAAATAATATCCATTAAAATATATAAATTGTAATCTCTAGATTCCGCGCACTGTTGTAAGCTCTGGTGAGAATATGCTAGTGTCATGAAAACCAATTTCTGTTTACAGCAAAGGAAAACCAGTCTCCTCTTGGCTTATATATAAGTCATCTGGCATTTTTCTCTACAAATCCTTGTTTTGAACTTCTAAATCATGACTGGTGTTTTGTTTTGCTCTCTCCTATGTGCTTCCACGTTCGTCACTTCTCACCTGAGCTGGAACGCTTCTCTTTCATGAACGCGCGTACGACGTGTTATAATGTTTTAAATAGAGATCGACCGATATGGGTTTTTCTATAGCCGATGCCGATGTTTAGAGGTCAGGGTCAGCCGATGGCCGATATGTGCTGCCGATTTTTAGGGCCGATATCTTGAAGTCTGTTCATTATTAAAATAAAGTACAGTCAACCAAACATATAAAAGGTTACACAGGTCAGTTTAAATAGACCGTAGTATACCGGTCCACTCTGCTGTTACGCCAAGGACGTTTTTGCTCATGTGAAGAGGATGATCTTTTCCATCTAGTTTACATTAAAAAAATTAAAAATATTATAGTTTAACATTCAGATACATTGCGAATATGGAAACATTTGGATATGTGCAGAACGAGACGTGAGCAATAACCTCCAAATACATCTAGCCAAACCCGAGCTCGCTCGTCCTCGTCTGCACGCACACATGCACTGTCACGATCTAATGCACTGTAAATGCAGGATTAAAAAAACAAAACAAATAGGCCTACCGGAATGCAAAAATTCAAAATCGAACATTTTGCAGAACAGGATCAAATAAAGTACTGGTCATTAATACTCGCATAAAATGTTTAATGTGAAAAAAGTGGTTCACTGACTGCGCAGCACAGCCACAAGCGCCACAGTTACGTTTGGGATAATTTTATTTTAAATACTATAGTGTCATTTGAAAACATTGCAATTGCGTTTTAAAATACAACAACAAGCACCACGAAACCATTTAAAGAGGCGCATTCAGCGGTCTCCTTGATGGGAAACAGTCAACAAAGTAAAATGATCTCAAACGTACAGCGCGCTCCCTTCATTTTATCAAATGATCATAATCACATATTCATTTTACAGTCCTATTACTAGCATTTTATTTAGACTAAACCCCCTTTAATTCGGGTGAGAAAGCTTTTTTTTTCCGAGTGGCTTTTGCACATAATAATAATACTGCTGCAGACGCATTTTGCAGCATTAAGGTTATTAATTGATCGTTAATTTAAATGACGATCGATCAAGCAAATGATCAAATACTGACATCCCTAAATGCAAATGAGTTGGATGGAAACCTGGCTATTGTCTGCATTAAACCATGCTTCCGAACAAATGTCATTCACCGTTCTGGGCTGCTCCAGGACAGCTGTCTCTCCGAGCACGGTGCTGTCTGTGAGCAGGGCGGAGTAACGTAGCCCTCAATTACGCTGCAGTGTTTGTGAGAGCTGCCACCTTCTCCACCCCATTTACAGAGTGAAATTCTCTGACTACCTTTATCTCCGAGGACTGTTGTTGAATCTTCCAAAAGTTTTGGCTTGGGGTCCTTCACATGAGGCAGCAGCACTTTCCACTGCACCAATAACACGGGGCTGCCCGCCGACGTGCCTGAATTTAAATCGGTGCTACTAAACACGGATATCGGCTGATGCCGATATATTAAAAAAATGACAAATATCGGCCCGATATATTAGCCGACCGATATATCGGTCGACCTCTAGTTTTAAATATGGATATTTTTGTTACACAACCATATCTTTTCAACTCAGAAGGCCTTTATTAACCCCCCTGAGCCATGTGGAGCACTTTTTATTATAGATTGATGCACCTTATTTTGATTTAAAATCTCGACCACCATTCGCTGCCATTATGAAGCTAGGCAGAGCCAGGACAATTATTTAATATGTAACTTAAAGGGGTCATGACAAGAGAAATCAAATTTCCCTTGATCTTTTGATACAGAAGAGGTCTTTGTATACTTAATACATCCTGCAAGTTTCATAACTTAATAGGTCCTCATCATTAGTAAAAAACATTTATGTAATAGAAATTACAATCACTGCCGTTATCTTGTCTGCACTAGATACAGTATACAGATGCGCGTTTGCTTTCTGACACATTCCACACGCTCGAGTCTGTCGTTACGACTCATTCGCATCTTTGTACATTGAAACATTTGTTGAAAGATGAAGCAGTACTAGATCTGACTGCATCAACCATAACTTAATGATTTCATATTGCTTTTTCTAGAAATGAGTCATGACCGTTTTATTTTGATTATGGTGTCAAAACACTCACATGTAACAGCGAGAGGGAGTTAATACTGTTTGCTTTGCAATGACGTTAGCCAATCTTAACAGTGGCCGGTTACTGAGAAGCCTTAAAGGACCTGCCCCTTAAAAACATCCTGTTTCTGAGAGAGCTTTCAGAATGAGGGTTGAAAATAATAATTTTTCCACTTTTTTTGTGCAAAAAAATAAATAACTTTATTAACATTATAAGTAAACCTCAAGGAACATATTAAAATAATAATAATAAAAAAAAAACATGTTGTGACGCCTTAAATATTCTTCTGAAAGAAGAAAGTCATACACCTAGGATGGCTTGAGGGTGAGTAAATCATGGGGTAATTTTTATCTTTGGGTGGCTTTAAGCAAACATAAAAATGACAGTAAAGGTAAATGCAAAAATAGGTGAAAATGAGAATGCAGTTAAATATCTAATGTGTGTCAATATGAATAAAAAAATCTCTTATATCAGCCAATATCTGTAACAGTAGAGATATATCTTACATTCTTTTTTATTTTCTATGGGATCTTATATTTAGTAAGAGTAATTTTACATCATGGCAAAAAAATAAATAGACAGGTAGACAGACAGACAGACAGATAGATAGACAGATAGATAGAATTTGAGAATTGTCTATTTCTTCATAATCTTCATTATTTTACCAAAAAAGTAATATTATTCTGGATTTGCCATGAAAATGTCATGAAATTCATCTGGTTTCAGTAAGAACCGGCTCTCAGTTCCCAACCCTAGAATTGCGTGTTATTGCTTTCAAACCCTGTGTGACACAAGGACGAGCACACACAGTTACACAGGCATGCAAACATAAAGGCCAACAAAGACTGTTAAGAAATCCTTTAGCAAAACTCTTCTGTTGTCTTTACCTGAAGACGTCTCACTCCCAGTGAAAGCTTTACACAGCTTGAGAGAAAAACAGAGGTGAACACTCAGACTAATAGATACACACATCACTGAAGACCATATAAGGAGAGCTGATGCGATATTAGTCTTGTCCAGACAGGGCTGTGTTGGAACGACTGTGTCATGGTGTCATTCTGCTGAGGATTTTAATAAATCCAAGCAGCAGTGGCACTGTCTGAGCAAGTCAATGACAGGAAAAATGAGAAGGGGAAGAAAAGAGAAGGAAGATGACAGTCATAATTTAAAGCCCCAAGCCCTGATATATGGAAATGATTTCCTCATGTTTTCACAGTTAGATGTATCTATGCCTCCTCTCTCAGTTCTCATGCTTACATGCAAGGCATTGGCAAACATCTTACATCATCGATCAGTTCCTGGGAACATGCAGTGGAAAAGAATACAACTGAAGAATCTAGTGAACTCTGATCGTAGCTCCTACCTTCTTGAACCTTTTACTGATCCATCTGTCCCAGTGGTTCAACATATCCAACCATTTGACTTCCCTGTGCCTTAACACTTGCAGAGGCACTTCTTGAGCCCTGTGCAAGAGAGAAAGAAAGAATAAGAACTCTAATTTTTGCTTATCAAAGAAGATGGCAAATGTTATTAGTTCTCACAGTTCTCATAACCAACTATAACATGGCAAGATGAAATATGCAGAACTGCAAATTAAATTTGAATTAAATTGAATACAAATAGACTTCATTAATAATACTTCTGTTCTTTAATATTACTGCATGTAAAATAGCTGTGTAAACATTCTGCTTAACTTCTTCTTTTGTGTTCCATGAAAGACAGAAATGAAGTCATAAGGGGTTGGATATGAGAGGGAGTAAATCATGACAAAACTGTGACTTCATTTTAGGTCAACCATAGAACTATAAAAACATACTACATCAAAAAAGACTGAGCTATTCGCAGGAAGAACTATAGCCACTAAACCAACAACTGAAATAGCTGACAATGACATAAACATGTCACTCATCACATGATTTAAGTCCTTCATATAAATTCATAAATATCACAAAAAGAGCTGCTGCTAAGTTTTTTTTAAGTTAACTTATTTTTATATGGTATAATTTACTGTAACTTGCATAAGCAATGCACGGAAATCATGTCTAATATGAGCTCCTATATGAATTACCCATTCATACCTTCTGCATTTGAGTCAATAAGAGAGGCATAAACCATGAAATGTTTTTCACAAACTACCAGTCAAATGTTCGGGGCCAGTAAAAATTTTGTATTTATGTATTTATTTTATTGTTTTGGAAAGAAAGTACTATTGTTTAAAAATTAACCATACAATTAATCAAAAATGAGAGTAAAGACAATTATAATGTTACAAAAATTACTTTCAAATATAAACAGAACCATTAAGCAGCACATCTGTTTTTAATATTGATAAGAATGTAATAATCATTATATTTTCGAAGGATCGTGTGACACTGAAGACTGGAGTATTGATGCTAAAAATTAGGTTTGCATCACAGATAATAATAATAAATTACAACATACTAAAATAGAAAATATTTATTTTCAATTTTAATAAAATTTCACAGTACTGCAATCAAATAAATGCAGCCTTGTGCTAATGAGAGAAAAAAATAAATAGTAGTTGAAAAAATCTTAATTATCTGAAATTTTAGGGCAGAATAATCGGAAACAATTTCATGACAAATGTAGACAGCCATCCAGTAGATGACCAGACACTTTCATCCATGGAGAATCTCCCTGGGTTCGACCTGTGGTGAACTACTTTGCCTAAGAGTACAATGGAGATGAACAGGCCTGTTATCTTTCCCTTTTGTGTTTCCTCTATTAAAATTTGAACCATTTAGCTTGTGGCCGAGACATTTAAATATCAGTTTGCCAGCAAACCAACCACCAGCTAGCTTCCCTTTTACTTAGATACCGACCCTAACCACTAGAAATTTGATCTGAAAGCAATGTTTCTTTAACTATTTTTCCTATCGAGTTATAACTTGCAAGTTTTACTTCCTTTTGATTTTCCAGAGCAATTTTGACCAAAAACTGAGGGACCTAGAACCGTTTTCTTGTGAGTTAGGTTTGGGGCCGCTCTCTCTCTCTCTCTCCAGTAGTTGGCAGAGACAGTGTAACCTCAGGGCACCAGCACTGCCATAAACCACAGGAAACGGAAAGCGGCTGTACACTCAGTACAGAGGGACAACTATCACTTACTCAACTATTCCATGCTCTTTAACAATTCACAACGAATAGCCAGGCCTGCTGCCATCTCAGGCTACTGTGTCAAACCGTTAATTCTTCACAATGGAGCAGTGACAATCCTAAATCCAGGTGTATCTGTAAACAACATGAATGTGTTCTTCTCTGTAGACCTCGGTGTCTTTATTTAAGACATCAATCTGGGGCAGATGTCTCGCTGATAAAAGACAGGAAGCTTTAACAGGTCTGCAACTGCAGAGCAAGCGAGGATGAAACGCCCTGACACCCCATTCAAACCACATCAATGAAAACTAACATTCAGGTTTTTAAGCCCATTTCCAATGAAAATAAATCTGTCAGTTTAATGCATCCGTCAAAACTGGTTCAACGAGTTAGCTTTATAAAACAGATTCGTAAACTCTGAAAGCAGACTAGTTAATCTCTGTGAGTTTGAGATACTTGGTTGCATGCTATGTTTTGATTTTGTTTGCTTTAGTTTGACCAGCCATCAAGCCCCCCATTTATTTATTTTAAAAGGGAGGAATTGTGCTGCTTTGCAAAAAGGGTGTAGGAATGTATTACGCACAATTACTGTTCACTTACTAATATCATGTGAACATTTCTCATGGCTGGTGTCAACAGTCACATGACACGAGCTGTATACAGCATATAAGTATATTACATACAACAGAAAACCGATATTAAATATTTGTGTAATTCACAACATTTCGTTTTTACTGTATATAAATAAATTTTAAATAGAATTATAATCATTTGCTATATTTTAAAATGTAATACTTCATATTTTTCACACACACAAAATAGAACATAGATATTAACATAGAAAACAGTTACTTTACAAACTGTTCTTTTGTAATGATAACTGTAGAATGAATAATTGACAATACACACACAAACAGACAGTTAATATAGACTTTTTTTTTTTAATTGTATCAATTTATTACTGTTTTTACTATTTTGGTTCAAATAAATGCATCTTTTGTAAGCATAACAAAAAACAAATCTTTAATGATTCCAAACTTTTGACTGCTAGTGTATATTATTATTATTAATACTACATTCAAATGGTTTAACTCAAAGGCTACATCCTCTACCTGGAATAAAGTATACCTCAACTAACTTTTTGTAGAGAAGTCGTTATTTATTTATTTCCATTGGGCTACATATTGAATAATAAGCCTGCTAAATATATATAACACATACATAAAGTATGGGATCAAATAGGCTGAGCAACAGTTATTCATTAACACGGATTCTTAACTTCTGAATGCCTCTGTTTAAGTGTCAAGAATCTTAACTATGCTGCTTTCAAAAGCTTCCCTACTACTCACACACACCCATTAAAGTCCAAACATGCAGTATTTTCCGTTCCACGCTTCATCACGTGACATCGCTCTCCCAAAATCAAGCAACACAAACAGGATCTGACGGGATCCACAGAACAGCCTTGCCATCCAGTGCACTTACGATTGGGTTGAGTACTGCTGGGTTCCTCCGATGAATCCATACTTGTCAGTTTGTCTCGAGCTGGTGAAGCCGTTGATCTCAGAGTCCGATCCGAAAGAGCTCTCCTCGTCAAACTGACTGCCCAGAGTCATCACACTCATAGTGTCCTCGGACGACCGACGTCCATTCTCCTGCTGAGCCATCATGATCCTCCACTAACACACACCCGATTTATTCACTGAAGGTCATCGCCTGCACCCGTCATTAAACATCCCAAGAGAAAACGTGAAATTAAGGAGATGCTTGATCCCAAAACAGGCCGGCCAAAGCTACTTTAGTAAAACAATCAGGTTCACTGTAACTTTATTTCCCGTGTTTTGTAACGCTGCGTAGGATTTGTGCGTCTTTTAAAGCTACAGCGTCTTCTAAACGGATTATTGTGCGTTTAAATCACCCGAGTTAAATGCTAAATTAGCTTAGCGCGCAACGTGTCACTATCCGACCCACAATTAAACAAACAACGATCTCTGAAAATGTACTTTACTTGAGCAGAAACGTCCGAAAAATGTGTAAACAACCGGACGAGCGAAACTACGCCTGATTTCCTGAATCACATTTTTCCAGTCCACGGTTAGTCAGCAACGGCTTCGGCGGACTGTTTTCATTCAGCACGCAGAGGTTTGAGGAGGAAACCCGATTATATTCCCAGTCGAGATGCACCAGCAGTGTTGTTTCCGTAATTTAAGTCGAGGTCCCATGGTTGAACGCTAAATAATAAAGTAATTGACACATCAGTCGAGCCGTGTTTTAGTGTTAGGGTGGTGATGATGGTGATGATGACATAAGCGCAAAGTTTCCAGTCTTTCTCTGTTGCGTTTGACAGTTCTGCACAAGTGCACATGCGCGTCTGTGTCACTTCCGGAATTAAATTCGATTCAATTCAAGTTTATTTGTATAGCGCCTTTTACGATACAAATCGTTGCAAAGCAACTTTACAGCAAATTAAGTTTCTACAATATTTAACAGTAGCTTATCGGTGGAATTCACAGGTTATTAGCACATATTTCTAAGGAATGAATTTGGGCCGATTCTCGAGGTTTAATTTGAATAATTTAATATTTATGTGATTAAAGCTGTATGATTTGTGATCCTGGAACACAAAAGCAGTCATAAGGTTTTTATTATTATTATTATTATTATTATTATTATTATTATTATTATTATTATTATTATTAATATTATTATTATTATTAATGAGATTGAGATTTATACATCATATGAAAGCCGAATAAATAAGCTTTCCATTGATGTATGTTTGTTAGGATAAAAAGTGAAAAGTGAAAGTGACGTGACTTACAGCTAAGTATGGTGACCCATACTCAGAATTAATGCTCTGCATTTAACCCATCCAAAGTGCACACACACAGCAATGAACACACACACACCATGAACACACACCCAGAGCAGTGGGCAGCCATTTATGCTGCGGCACCCGGGAAAGGACAATATTTGGCCGAGTTGCAGCTATTTGAAAATCTGGAATCTGAGGGTGCAAAATAAATAAATAAATAAATAAAACATCAAAATATTGAGAAAATCAATCAAAGTGCTAAGCAATGCATATCAAAAATTAAGTTTTGATATATTTACGGTAGGAAATTTACAAAATATCTTCAGGGAACATTATCTTTAGTTTATATCCTAATTATTATTATTATTATTATTATTTTAATTTGAGGTCCAGGGTCACATTTTCTTTCTTGGTTGTTCCATAGATTTTTCTTTTTTTCAATCATCATTATTCACAAATGTGTTCTTCAGCAGAAGAAAGAAACTCTTTATCTGACTTTATTTTAATGTTAATTCCTATATGTAAACAGCCAAAAAGACAGCCAGTCTATAAATATGGTAAGCACTCACTTTCATTGTATAAAATGGCTATTATATATCAATAACGCCATGGTAGCAGTAAAAATAGTGGACATACATATCTAATACTGGCAGTTATACACATTCTAGCAGACTGTTTTACAAATGCACTGAATAAAATGGTGTAGAAACAGTTGTTTAAAATAAATTGCTAATAAATTTCACAATTAATTACAAAGAAACAGTAAGTACCACAATTAATGAAACGTGAAAATTTGTATAAAATTTAGAATGACTGAAACAGTATTTTCTTGTGAAACTAAAATAGTCTTGGTAACATTTTAGATTAGGGAACACATATTCACCGTCTGTTTTATAAGAGCTTTTCCTCAATAAACTCATAATTTGCTGCTTATTAGTTAGTAAGGTTGTGTCACGGTTGGTAGAACCGCTGTCTCATTTTGATCTTATGTGGGTGGGTTGATGTGTGTGTCTCGTTTGCACTGATTGTTTCATGTGGACGTGACCACTGATTGTTCACCAGCCGCAGCTGCAATCCATTTTCAGTTCCTATTTAGTGCCCTGTCTACAGAACAATCTGACCATAACTATGGAAGCAGCAAGCTCAACCTTGCTGGTGGATATCATCAATCACAGCGTCTCCCGGATGGATCAGCAGCAGGAGACCATTACCAACACCGGATGTGCAGTTCAAGCACTTGTGATGCAGGTGTCCGAGCTCAAAAGTCTAAAGTTGCCTTCATTCTCACGCTACTCACGGGATGGGCAGCCTTGTGGGGAACGGCGGTGTGGGAGAACTGGGACCAATGCTGTGCCTCGTTCCATGCACTTGTCGCCGAAATAAGGAGGGTGATCGACCGATCGATAGCCAGCAAGGAGGCTGCCAGAAGACTAGTGGATCTTAAACAGGGTGACTGTTCCGTGGCGGACTACTTCATCGAATTCCGCACGCTGGCGGCAGAGTCCAAATGGAACGAGGAGGCGCAGTGGGATATGTTCCTGCATGGGCTGGCCAACCGTGTTCAAAGAGAGATTTATATGTTGGATTTACCTCCTAGAGTCAATGGACTAACTGACTTGGCTCTACGGGTTGATGCCCGCATTGGTTGGCTGGAGCAACAAGCTCCAGAGTTCGAGGCATCAGTGAGGAGGTCTCGTGGACTCTGCCTTTACTGTGGCTCTGGACATTTTTTACACTCTTGCCCGGTAGTAAGGTTGGGGCTACTATCGGGTGGGATCTCTGCTGGGAAGTCCTCATCGTCTACTCTCCTTCCGGTGAGACTGAGATGGGCCAATGACACCTACCCCTGTCAGGCTCTTCTGGACTCCGGAGCTGAGGGTAATTTTATGGACTTCTTGCGCACCAGTTAAAACTTCCCGTCACGCCTCTTCCCCATCAGATCTCTGTTAAGGCTCTAAATGGTCATGAACTCCCCAACATCACACTTACTACTGGTCCTATAACCCTCATCACCTCCAGCAATCACATCGAGACTGTTCCCTTTCTTCTCCTGGACTCCCCTGTTTTACCCATTGTTTTAGGCCATCCTTGGCTAGTAAAGCATAATCCTCGGGTGGATCGGGGTTCCAACTCCATAGCCATGTGGAGCGAACGTTGTCACGAGTCATGTCTGGTGTCTGCTTGTTCGTCTGTGTCTGGTTCTCTGTTTCAGGAGAAGGCAGCGGTTCTGTCAAACGTGCCTGCGGAGTACCTGGACCTGAAGGAAGTGTTCAGTAAGTCTCGTGCTGCTTCTCTCCCTCTGTACGTCCCTATGACTGTGCTATAGAGCAGTGGTTCTCAACTCCAGGCCTCGGGACCCACTGCTCTGCACATTTTGAAAGTTTCTGAATCTGACACACTCAGTTCAGTTCATGGATCTCTCTCCTAATGAGCTGATGATCTGAATCAGGTGCGATAAATAAGGGAGACAAACAAAATGTGCAGAGCAGTGGGTCCCGAGGACTGGAGTTGAGAACCACTGCTATAGAGTTATTACCAGGTAAGTCTCTGTCTAAAGGCAAACTTTACTCTCTTTCTAACCCTGAGAGGGAGGCCATGGAGTAATATATTTCTGATTCTCTAGCAATGGGGTTCATCTGATCTTTCTCTTCTCCTGCGGGGGCGGGGTTCTTTTTGTTGGTAAAAAGGATGGTTCTCTGCGACCTTGTATTGATTACTGAGAGCTGAACAACATCACGGTGAAGAATACGTATCCTTTGCCATTGATGTCTTCAGCCTTCGAGAGGTAGCAAGGAGCATCCATTTTCACAAAATTGGATTTACGTAATGCTTATCATTTGGTTCGCATCAGGAAGGGGGATGAATGGAAAAACTGCGTTCAACACCCCCAGGGGGCATTTTGAATATTTGGTTATGCCATTCGGTCTTTCCAACTCCCCAGCAGTTTTCCAGGCACTCGTGAATGACGTGTTGAGAGACATGGTAGATCAGTTCATATGTTTAACTGGATGACATATTGATTTTTTTTTCTTCGTATCTCCAGGAACACGTTCAACACATCAGACGAGTGCTTCAGAGGTTACTAGAGAATGGGCTTTTTGTCAAGGCGGAGAAATGTTTTTCATGCACAGTCTGTTTCTTTTCTAGGTTACATAGTCTCTTCTGAGGGAGTGCGTATGGATCCTGACAAGGTTAAGGCTGTGATAGATTGGCCAAGTCCAGATTCCCTTAAGGCCCTACAGCGGTTTCTGGGATTCGGCAATTTCTATCGGTGTTTCATTTGCAACTTCAGCCAACTAGCCGCACCTCTGACCGTTTTGACCTCCCCCAGAACTACGTTCAGGTGGTCCGATACAGCCAAGGCTGTATTTACCAACCTAAAGATCCGCTTCGTTTCGGCTCCCATTTAGTCACCCCTGATCCCACACGTCAGTTCGTGGTGGAGGTCGACGCGTCAGAGGTGGGGGTAGGTGCAGTTCTTTCCCAACGTGCTTCCTCAGACGACAAGATGAATCCTTGCACGTTTTTTTTCCCAATCTTCTATCACCTGCCGAACGTAACTATGACATTGGTAACAGAGAATTGTTGGCCGTCAAGTTAGCATTGGAGGAATGGCGTCATTGGTTAGAAGAGACAGGGGTACCTTTTATCGTTTGGACCGACCATAAGAACCTCAAATATATTAGATCTGATAAAAGACTCAACTCCAGGCAGGCTTGGTGGGCACTTTTTTTTTCGGACGTTTCTAATTTTCTCTCATGCCGCCCGGGTTCCAAGAACATCAAACCCGATTCCTTATCTTGTATTTTTGATCCATCCGAACACCCGGTTACTCCAGAGTGCATTTTTGGGAAGTCGTGGCCTAATGGTTAGAGAGTCGGACTCCCAATCGAAGGGTTGTGAGTTCGAGTCTCGGGCCGGCAGGAATTGTGGGTGGGGGGTGTGAATGTACAGCGCTCTCTCCACCCTCAATACCATGACTTAGGTGCCCTTGAGCAAGGCACTGAACCCCCAACTGCTCCCCAGGCGCCGCAGCATAAAAAAATGGCTGCCCACTGCTCCGGGTGTGTGTTCACAGTGTGTGTGTGTGTTCACTGCTCTGTGTGTGTGCACTTCGGATGGGTTAAATGCAGAGCACAAATTCTGAGTATGGGTCACCATACTTGGCTGAATGTCACGTCACTTTCACTTTCACTTTCATTTTACCCGAGAAAGTAGTTATTTCCACACTCATATGGGAGGTCGAATCGAAGGTCAAGACGGCCTTAGAAGGGGTAACACCTCCGTCCCTGCGTCCCGCTCTCCTGCTGTCTGGGTTCCGGACCTGATCCCTGGCCGCAAGAGATTCTACTGCCCAATATTCATTGTGTGACCTTCTGCTTATTCTCTGATGTTCTGTGTGAACTTGGTTCATTAAACTTCATTTGCACTTGCTATTGCTTCCGTCCTATTTGTCGTTACAGGTTAAGTATTGGGTCGGGTTAATGGATGTAGAATATGATCATACAGAATAAGACATTAATATGCCTAATAAGTACTAATAAACAGCCAAAATGCTAATAATACACATGCTAATAAGCAGCTAGTAAGAATGGGTCCTTAAAATAAAGTGTAATCAATCTTTTTTTTTTTTCTTTTTTTTTACACTGTGGCCACTCTTTTGAACAATGAATCTTCAGAGACATTTAAAGAGGTAGTCCAAGCTTGTATGTATTTCTTTCTGAACACAAACATTGATATTTTGAATAACATTCACAGAAAAAATAAGAATCTTTGTTAGTTTTCAACAGAAGTAAGAAAGTCATACTGATATCTCTTGACAATTTCTGAAAAGGTTGAGTGTATCATATTTAAAACAATTTTTTCCCCCTCTTATACATAATGCATTATTTCATCTACATTTGAAAAAATTAAAGCATAGCAACTGTGTATAAAGTTTATTAGAGGTTTGAGAAAATGTCCCACTTGCGGTCCAAGAATTCAAGGGCCCACAAAGTTCCAGTTACTAAATGCAGTTTAACAAACTGTCTGTGGAGGGCAGCAATGACATTTACATTTAGTCATTTTGCAGACACCTTTATCTAAAGCAACTTACAATTAGGAAAGACTGAATTTATAGTCTTCAAATTACAGACAGAATTTACAAGTGGGCAAATATCCTATCTTTATGGTCTTCTCTAATTTTCAGTTAGTTATGCTCAGTATAATATGTATTCTGCATATAATATAATGGAAATGTAATTTTATAAAACTGAAATAAATGAGCTAGCCTTCATATCATGCAATATTTTTTGGTTAAAAACTTATAAAACTGCTTTGTCTTGTAGTGCACTGCTCCTAACAGTACAATTACATGTGACAGCAAGCAATAGATTTGTATTACTCCTCGCTTTTATTATATCTAGCACTACCAGAACAAAAATTGCAGAATGAAGAAGTTCAAATGAAAGATTTGCCTTTATTCAAGACTCTTCCTTTTCATCACCATGCGTGATAATGTAGCAAAGTGATTTATAATCAATATTCCCAGCCACATCTATTGGGGCCACTGCAAAAGCCTGGTCAACCTGAAAGAAAGTTGATTAGAACATCATTAGAACAAGTGATTCTGTAAAAAGTGCACATCCTTATCACGGCACCTGATAATATAGGCTTTCAAAATCCCATTGTTTGTGAAAGATGGGAAATATTATCTGCATCTATTGATTTTTAATGCATTTTATGTTTTTTAAATGCAATTAGTATTTATAAATGCAAATATTAACCTCTTCCGCTGTGAATTTATCCGCTTGGTTCATTAGCAGCCTCCTGAACCTGAAACAAAACGACACCAAATCCGTCAGTTGTTCTTAAAAATACAGTAACGTTTTTTGATCTGTTTTACACACTTACTCATCCTTATTGACAACTCCTGTAGCATTTGGGTCAAACAGTTTAAAAGCAGCAAGAATGGTTTCTTCAGGATCTGTGCCTGTTTGGAGATAGGAATATTGCACAACTTATAATAAATCCTCCATTCAAGTCCTTTATAGACTTGTTTCTTATTCATCAAGGCCTTAGAATCTTGAAAGTTCAGTTTAAATACCATTGAGCTTTTCTCCGAAGAGAGTGAGGAAGACAGTAAAGTTGATGGGCCCTTTTCCCTCTGCTAACATAGACTCCAGCTCTTCATCACTCACATTCAGCTTTCCTGCGCAAACACAGTCAATGCTTATCTAAAAAGCTGTCTGCTTCTGATGTTTCAGATGTATAATGAAAGTATTCTGAAACTCTCCAATGCATTTTATATACCTAGTTGTCCATACGTTTCCTTCAGATCAGCTTTGTTTATAATTCCATCCCGGTTCTGATCTATGCAGCCGAATGCCTGTAAAAAGCATTAAATAGTTATTATATTTAAGCAATCCAGCCTGTCACTGCTGCTGGTGTCTATATGTGATTTTTGTTATAAAATCAAGTAAATTTTATTTGTAGTGTTTTGCACAATACACATTGTTTCAGAGCAGCTTTACAGAAAATCATGATGTTAATGTTTAGAATTCCCTAAGATCTTCATGCTTTATAGTCACATTTATCAGATTACAGCTGGACAGTAAAATAGTTTACATTTTGAAATAAACAATCAAAAAAGCATATGTGATTTGCTATAAAGTAGACTATACAGTAAATCGCTTTGAGTGCATATACTGTATGTTCTAATTTGTTATTAATTAGGATTGTGGTAATTATATATATATATATATATATATTATTTATTATTATTATTTTTTTTTTCAGATTTGGTTTTCAGATAATATAAAGACTGACCTCTTTAAACTCCTGTATTTGTGATTGCTCAAACATGGAGAAGACATTGGAGGAGCCCCTTTGAGCAGTTTTACCCCTCTTAGCTGCAGCTTTCTTACTAGCCTGTAAGAAAAATAAAAGAAAAATAATAATTAAAAGCACAGGGTAGAGTGTTTAATCCACAGCAATAAATATACATATTTAGGCTCTTTAAAATTACTTTTTTTTAAAGATCAATGTAACGGTTTGAGAAAATATTTAAGATTTTTTTTATATTATATTTATGCCTGTATTATCCATCAGTCTTAATAGAAGAATTACTTTAAAAAAAAAGTGTATAGTGCTTCTAGTTGCACTATTATAAATCCATTATATTACATTTCACATTAATTGTCATCATAAAAAGTAGCTGTGTTCACTCACCATGTTGACTGTCTCTGTGTTTGTGCTCCTGGGTCAGTGGTGTTGCTAATGCAGTCTTTAAGTATGAGGACTCTTATCACTCATTTCTCTATAAAAGTCTGCAGTGCTTCTGTTAGTCCCCTACATGGGCACCCAGAGCCTCCTAAATACAGGAGCCCTGATAACTGCCCAAGTGCTCAGATTCCAGTGGGGTGGAAGATGAGATAAAGTGACTGAATAGGAAGGGGAGAGTAAATGGGGAACTTTTTAAGAGATGAAAATACTGAATGGATGCAATGAAAATGAGAAAGTGAATAAGAAAGAGGGAAGTGAAGGCTTGAGGTTATATGTGAGTTTACGTAAGTCTGGGTGGCAGTACAAATGTTACATGTCAAAATTAGGGCAGCTCATGACCTGAAGAATTACAGAGCTCGCGTATCAACATAGTGTCCTTGAGTTACACGCACAGTCCTTGTGACTGTTTATTTTGGGTTTGCTTGGATTGTGTTGAATTGGGTATGTGTGTGAAGAAAATAGACCGTGTGACAGCATTGTGCATGTGGAGTCATTTTTAAGAGCTAAACCCAACTTAAAAATGAATCACTCTTTTGAGTCAGTTCATTTTATGAATGGGTCAAACGGGTTAGCAACGATTCAAAATTCAATTTGAATACTTTGGACAGCTCACTTGTGTACTGTATATATAGCAGTTTCTTAGGGTCATTCACACAGAAAGTGTTTTCACCTTTAAATACATAAGACACGTGACAGTGGAATAAATATGAAAGAAAAAAAGGAAGTGCTATTAAGGACTGGCAGAAGCAATGTTAAAATTTAAAGTTAAAATATCTTGATGGTTTATTTTATTTTTTTTACAAACATGCTTTTCACTTCACAAGATGTTAACTGATGGATTGGGGTCATGTGAATTTCTTTTTTGGATTATTTTGATGTTTTGATCAGCTTATTCACTGCAGAGGATCCATTGATGAGTGATGTAATGCTCAATTTCTCCAAATTTGTTCCGATGAAGAAACAACCTCATAAACATCTTGGACGGCCTGAGGGTGAGTACATTTTGAGCCAATTTTCACTAGATTACTCAAGTACTTATCCATGCAGAATGCTAGTAGCTGTTCCTCAAACAGCTGGGCATTTTCAAAAGCTTTATCTGATTTGCTCTAATCTGTACCGGGGCAGATTTCGGTGTGGGTTTAGGGATGGACCTTCAGGATTTTAGCAAGTCATCTAAATCAAATAAAACACCCGGATTGTTCTCAGATTGTACACTCAGTAGTCTAATAATTCTTTCTCATGTATCATACAGCCTTGTTTGTTTAACTGCCTGACCAATAGCATGCATATGACTTTATCCTATTATTTCTCTGTTCTCCACTTTTACTGATTTATTTTGTATGTTTGTGTGTGTGTGTGTGTTTTGCAATTTGTATTATTAGTGACTGTAATTAAATGCATTGATTTGAAAGGTTTAAAAATCATGTTTTGTCCCACTTTTACTTTTCTAAGAAAATAAATAAAACTGTTCTTAAAGAGCAGGTCATATGGTATTTTAAAGTGTTCACAATTCTAATATTGTGTTGGAGTGCCCTACAACAGGTTTAAATGCATCTAAGGTCTGAAAACATTGTAATTTTCTCAGATTATACATTATTATTAGAGTCATTTGCCAATGATAGTAAATAAAGGTTATTAAAGTGTTTGAATAAACCTTCCAGAAGTGTATTAGGTATGTCTTGTATAATTGTGCACTTGATACGTGGCACATGTCTGATTATACATATATTTATATTACACAACATAACATCACACCGTATTATATGATAAAAAACCCTCCCTTATCTCTTGTTCCCTGATTACGGCTTCATCAGGTAATCATTCATTTTCCTGAATGAGTATTAAATATCATAAAACTGATCTTCGGTTTAGCTCGTTCCTGCTGATCCAGAATCAAAGAAAACTAAATCTTGTGTTTATGAGAGAGTGAAACATGGCTATTTTGTGACAATTAAAGAGATTTAAGAAGGTCTACATAAGTTGAACCGGCAGTTTAAAAGAAATTGTCACTGAAAACACGTAAGCTCTGTTATTCTACAGGGTAAACTGGGAACCCTTGTCACTTAAAAGCTATGTGGTTTAAAATGAGCTGAGATTCATGCAGAGTTCAGCCTCAACACAAAAGCCTGGAAGTTTCCACAGATCCTGAAGACCCACATTGGCTGCTTCAGTTGTGTTTAATTTAACCTGGAGATAAATTTGACTGGAAAGTGCCTTTAAGAGTGAGACTGTACACCCCTGTCAATGTGCTTCCATTTACAAATATTAGAAACTGTAAGGGATACTGATGTTGATATAGATTAAATAAAAAGACTTCAATGATGCTAAATCCATAGTTCTAATTTTGTGTTATTGAGCAAACTGAAAAAGTCAGTTATATTGTTAATATTCCTGTATCTGACCATAAACAGCTGAATTGATTTTCTTTTAATAATCATTCTTTCTTTTTCTCATTTCAGAGAACTGAAAGGAAAAGAGGCAGAAGTCTGATGTAAGCCAGATTTTTACAGCTTGAACCACTGAACCACGGTGCGTGACTTCAGACTCTCGAAACAAATGATGTTTTGTCCCATTTGTACTTTTCTAAGAAAGTTCCTTTTATCGCTGATTGTTAAACTGTTCTTAAATACTAAAAATGATTTTATATATATATATATATATATATATATTATATATATATATATATATATATATATATATATATATATATATATATATATATATATATATATATTATTATTATTATTATGTTAATTTCAGCATTGAATCAACAGCAGTGATGTAGAATCAACATCATAGTATAATATTGATTCAGTGACATTAGCATTGATTTTTGCTGTTATTGTTGGAATTGGTTGATTCAGCTGCAGTGATGTAAAATCAACAACAGTGTACCGCTGATTCAGTGACAATTACCATTGTTTTGTTAAATTTTCAACATAGTTTCCGCATTAAATTAGGCCAAAAAAGTGATGATGAAACAACATCATTTAGTAATGTAGATTCAGTGACATTACCATTGATCATATTGTTGAAATTTTCATTGTTTCAGCATCAGGGTGCAAAAGTGATATTGAACCAATATCACTTTGTAACATTAATTCAATGCGATTAGCATTGACACATCAGCACTGATTTTCCTGTGATTTAATAGTTGCTTGCTATCTAGGTAAAGTATTTGCCGACAACCATTTTTTAAACAGCCTTGATGAAAAAAACTTGATGTTTACATGAGTTTGGTAATGATTCAGTACAGTCAGAGTATAGGCACCGTCATTGTAATTTACTGTTTAGTTGTAATTTACATACTTAATGCTATGATACAGAACTGCCATCTAGGGTACATAAATAGGGCAGGACGAGCACAGCTGTCACAGTGCCCAGGCCTTGTATAAGGGAGAGATTATTTCTTTCAGTATCTGTATTATCTTTAAAAGTTGATTTGATAAGAAGTTGCAGCAGTGAACTATGAATCCTTTGTTCTTGGCTATAAAAGGCAATCACCAGGAGGCTTTGTATCGTCACATGAGCATTTTTAACTTGGCCCACAGTTAAGCTTTAAATATGACATCTCATCTTTTGTTTTATTATCATTGGCCGATATAGTATTGCACCACAAGAATTTCTCTGTAATTCCATATTACAATATGAACTGTCCTACTGTCTATGAAGGTTAGAGTTAAACCAACACATAGACTGTCACTCATTTTCACCAAACAAGACTCATACTCCTCCAATGTTTTCCTAAGTAATTTAGCCTCATTTAACAATTTCCCTTTGGGCACTTAACCAAGGGCAAGCTAAGTATTTTCCATATCAGTAGTGTGTGGTCTTCACAGATATCCAAGGTGACGAGTTTGCCACAGCAACAAGAAGCAGCCTGCAGTCTGAATTGGCGTAGAAAGAGACAGGTGTGGGTATTTTTCTACAAAAAATAGGAGGAAACAGTCCTTTTGTTGCCTTAGTTACAGGGAGTCAGGAAGGGAGAAAATTATGAATGAAACCTTTTAGTATTAATGTTTCAAAGAATCACAAAACCAAAAGTTAAAAGTAAAAAGCTAATTATTGTCAGACAGCTGTATGCTGGTCGAGCATCATTTGTTGGAACATCTCTCACGCTGGACAAGGTATTGGAAACTTTCTGAGTGAACTGGAATGAAAACAAATTTAAGCTACAAAAATATTTGGATTTTGGTTTTGGGACACGTCTTGGATGATTGAAAATGGACCACACAGAGGACCATCCGGCGTGACTGACTATTGGAATATCCACAATTGACCATGAAAAAGGTTGGATAAGTTGAATGACAGTTTATGTATAAATATTTGTTTTTTTTACATTTCATTTGAGCCATTTGCATTGAGCCGTTGTTCACGAAGAACTGAGGAAAACCTGCACCTTATGCAGATTTTTCTTTAAAATGATGCACCCATGAAGAAGACACACCATGGACCTTCATACCATGGATAAGGTAAAATATATTATATTCTCTCTTTTTTGCATGGTCAGCATGTGTTGTCAAAATTGGAATATGCTTGATGTTTATGAAGCTTTACCTATAATTTACTTTCTTTAAAAGTATCATATTGTACCAGTAGGCGTAGACCATTTTTACTATGTAGCCCATTGTCAAGAGCACTTTCTTAAATCAGATATCTTTTTATTATCTATACTTAATTGCACATGGTTTCTGTCCAATACACTGCCAGGAATGTAGCGTTTATCTAAGCATGCTGCAGTGTCCTGGAAGTATCTCTTGAGCTTGTGTTGGTCCTCCCCCTCACACCATAGTAGATGTCTTTGTTGCAAGTTTGCTCTTATGACAGTCTTATATGGCTCATGACCTTGGACGAACTCCATGTGTGTGATTTGTGTCACTCTTGCTACATCTTTAATTCAGAGATGATTGCACAATTATGTGTTGGCCTGCCAACTCCATTGGCCTGCATTTTTATGATGTAATATTAAATGATTATAAAAGCTGATAATAAGTGATGAACTCCAGCTAGAGTTGTTACGCCCTCTCGTAAAATGATTAAAATTTAACATACTTTCTTTTTTCTCTGGAATAAGCCTAGACAAAATACAGAAGTCACGGCTGTAAAAATATTATGATACTGATAGCTGTTTGCCTTGATTATGTTAGACTGAGGACGGGTCTTCTTAGAATAATGCAGGCTAGTGCAATGTGTGTTTAATTATAATGGATCATTTGCATTCCAATCAGTTGCATGTCATTTGTTTAAGTGTAGTGTTTTTTTTATGTTATGATTCAAATTCATATGATTTGTATGATAAAGATTCTAGTGAAGTTCTACAATGTTGGAGAGTCTGAGTAAATATCAGTTCTTTAGTTGAACTATTTAAAGCAAGAATAAATGATAAATGTTTCCAAAAATACCGTTCTGTTTGCACTGATAAGCACCTTTCGCAATGTTGGTATATTGTGACCGTAACTCGGCGTGGGAGTTCAATGGGTGTCTGACCATCCAGAGTACACATGACTTTTTAAGGTCTTGATATACACATACACATAAAAAGGCACTGTTTAAATAAGTAGCACACATTTATATATTATAAAATCTGTGTGTTTGTGTCTGTGTTGAGTGCAGTGTGTTGAGTGCAAATTACATGATCAAAATTGTGGCTAGGTACGTTATTTATAACATTACACATTTTTAGTAATATAACCATTGCATCCAATCTATGATCAGCTTAGCTCACAATGCTTTTTAGAAATGCAGCCATGAATTTCAAAGACATAGTAATACATTGTTGAGAAAACATTTCTTGTAAGCAAAATGATTTCTGCAAATCCAGTGGACAAATGTTGTGTAGACTATCAAATTTCTGTTTAATTATGACTGTGACTTGTCTGTGTTTGCAGTTTCATAAATGTACTTTACAAACATGTATGTTACATGCTTTTTTAGGAAGGAAAATGTAAAAGATTAAAAAGAAGTATTAGAAAATAAATTATGAACAATTTATTTCTAATGTGTGAATAATATACAATCCTGCAAATAATAAAAAGTAACTGCAATCTGATTATGAGTATAGTATAAAACACTCTACTTACAAGAACTACACAAATAGGCTATACATTCACAAATGCATAGAGTATACTGTATATACTGAAAATGGTCATAAGGAAATGAAATATAAATTTGTTATCTGAGAATAATAGCGTTAACTAACCCAAAAATGATGACATTATCTATTGGCAACATATGAAGCCAAAACCATGTGGATATTTGGTCACACTTTAGTTGGTTTTTGCTAATTTGGGTTTTGTTAATTTGCTGCTTATTGATAGTTAATAATGTAGCTATTAAGTTTAGGTATGTGGTCAGATTAAGGGATCAAAAATGTGCTAATGAGTTTTATAAGTACTAATAAACAGACACAATGCTAGTAATATGTATACTAATAAGCAACTAGTTAATAGTCAGAATTGGTCCCCAAATTAAAGAGCAACCAGAAATTTGAACAATGTAGTGTACAAAATCAACACCCAAAAGCCTTCATGTTATCAGCATTTTAGCACATGATTCAACAGGCCAGTAGAGTAAACACAATTCTATAAAACTTAACATGATATTAAAACTTCAATTATTTCTGTCTATTACCTATATAATTGTAATATCTTTCTCTTTCTTAAACTTCCATCAAGTTCAAGATAAACTTGCCATTGGTGACAAATGTCAATTTTCTTTTCTTATACTATTTTTATACTTCTGAAGCAATTTAGGACCTTCGTGTAATCACATAGCTGACTTTTTAACAGACTTTTTTTCTTTTTTTTGACCCTGTCTGACCACTTAGGTAACTCTTCAGAGTGCAATAAACTTTTGATGTTTGGACTTTACCTCACATTACATTCCTGCAAACCTATTTCTGGAAAACTGTTTGCCCTTTGCAAACCAAATCATCTAAATTTAGCAAGGGTTTTAAGTTCAGGGGCTATTTTTAAATGTAACCTAAATCCCACTTTTAAAAATCGAATTCTCTAATTACATAAAAAAAAAAAAAATCAATATAATACAATATTATATCACTTAAAATTTTAGTGGCAAGATTAAACATCTGAGGAAATCCACATGGCAATTGTGCCTCCTGGTATAATGTGGTTAAAATGTATTTATTGCATTGTATTACATTGTATTGCACTGCATCAGAATGATGCTTGTGTTTAAAAATATACTCAACATAATAGTAAAAATATAATAAAATATAATAGTACTATACTATAATATGTTCATTGTTGTTTCACGTACATATACATATACATATACATATACATATACATATATTATGGAGATTACATTGTATCAAACGTCAGGTCATGTTCTTTGTGAAGCGCGTGATCATGCCGAGTGGCCTTGACAGCTAGGTTTGGGCGAGATTAAATGTGCAAATGTGTGTGTGTGTTTGATCAAGATGTGTGTGTACCGTGTGTGTGTACACAGAGGGCAATGATCCTTCTGAACACACCTCCCTACCTCCCTCACTGGAGCATAAAAACAGCTGAGCATCTCCATGCTCCTCACACACATTCAAACTTTAGCAAATCAACACTCATCATACAATTGTTTGAAAAGACTTGCAAAGATGCCGTGCCTCTCTTCAGCTCGTAGGCAGAGGACGCCAAGTGACTTTGAGTCAGTACTGGAGAGAATTCTCATGGTAAGAGACAAAGCAATACGTTTAGACTGACATAAATCATAATACATGCTTTAAGGCTATTTTGTGATTCATTGAAACTACTGGGAGTGTAACAAACACATCCTGCTAATATCAAATTAAGTCGGTTTAAAACTATCCACTTATTTGAATCTCTCTCTTTCTGGCATATTCTACAGGTGGACCAAATTCTGTCTGAATTTCTGCTGAGTAAAGAAGATTTAGAGGAAGTGATGAGGAGGATAAGGAGAGAGATGGAGAGAGGACTGCGAGTGGAGACACATGATGAAGCCAGTGTCAAAATGCTGCCCACTTATGTCCGCTCCACACCTGAAGGCTCTGGTAAGACTTCTGTTGGAAAACTACATATTGATATAAAGTGTAATTAGATATAACAAAAGCACTGTATTTCATATTTTTGGGTGGGTTGAGTATAACTTATATGCTGCATTTTCTAATTTATTGTTTAAAAATATATTAATTAAAATAAAAATGTTTTGTTGTTATTTTATGTTGCATCAGACATCTGATGTTCTTAGGAAGCATATATTCATGTTAAAGTAACAGTTTGTCATCTGTTAATTCTGTCACCATTTACTCACCCCAATGTTGTTCCAAAACTGTATAACTGACTTTCTTCTGTGGAACACATTTTTTTTTTTTTTTTGAATAATGTTTGAACTATTTTGTCCTTACAATGAAAGTCAGTGGAGTCTAAAACAATATTGGACCCCATTGACTTTCATTGTAAGGACAGAGAATAGGCATTTTTCAAAATATCTTCTTGTGTTCTGCAGAATAAAGAAAGTTGCACAGGTTTGGAATAATGTGGACTAAGTGACAAAGTAAATAGATTTGCAGTGTGCTATGAGTTTAATCAATATTAGCTTCTTATTAGGTAAGTTTATGTACATAACAGATGAGTACATTGACAAAAAGCCCTAATGGGCTTTCTTTCCTGGAATCAGGTGTTGATTCCTATGACTCATGATGTTGTTGATGCTTATTCATGTGACTTATCTTAGAGGTTGGTGATTTCCTGGCACTGGATCTTGGAGGGACAAACTTTCGGGTGATGCTGGTGAAAGTGGGTGAGGATGAAGAGCGAGGCTGGAAGGTGGAGACGAAGCATCACATGTACTCCATCCCTGAAGATGCCATGACCGGCACAGCTGAAATGGTGAGCTATTTCAAAACGTCAAACACTCATACACATATTCTGACATTTTAGACTCATTGTACCCCCTTTTCTTTACATATAGTTGTTTGACTACATTGCCAGCTGCATATCTGACTTCCTGGACAAACATAATCTGAAACATAAGAAGCTTCCACTGGGATTCACCTTCTCTTTTCCAGTCCGTCATGAGGATTTGGATAAGGTCAGTGTCTGTATGCATATAAACATGAGCCGCTTAAAGGGATAGTTCACCTTCAGTTGCTGGTCCCCATTGACTTGCATAGTGTTAAGTCAATGGGGACCAGCAACTGAAGGTGAACCATCCCTTTAAGGTTTAGTCACATTGATGTTGTGGCAGATGTGTGCCATGTTTTTAAACTCATTTCATTAAAAAGGGAAGTTGACATGCATTTTAATGTGGATGTGAACTTTTCAATGTTTTAGGTTAACAGACGTACTATTTTATGTTTAATTTTAACAGGGCATTCTGCTTAACTGGACTAAAGGCTTCAAGGCCTCTGGCGCTGAGGGCAATAATGTTGTTGGTCTACTGAGAGATGCCATTAAAAGAAGAGGGGTTAGTATGCATTTGCAGCAGATATTCTGTTCTTGGATCTTGCCTAACTGGTAATGGAAAGGTTAGGAAGGAGAACAGAAAGCTGCTTTCACAGCACTAGTACATTAGACACCTTAAAAGCATATAATAAAAGGTTTAAACTGCTGTCCTATAAAAGTGAATGAATAATTCTTTGTTCAGGACTTTGAAATGGATGTGGTTGCTATGGTGAATGACACAGTAGCCACCATGATCTCCTGCTACTATGAAGACCGCAGCTGTGAAGTCGGTATGATAGTAGGTAAGAGTGACCGCACAAACTAAGACCCATGTAAATATAATTAGAGCTCGCACATAAACTTTATAACAGGAAGATGGAATATTTGAACAACCATACAGGTAAAAACAGCATGGCAATAAAGCAATAGGCCTGAAGCTTTTAGTTTAATGTTTTTGTTGTCTCTCTCGTTTATTTTTTCATGATTTCTCAGGGACCGGCTGTAATGCGTGTTACATGGAGGAGATGCGTAAGGTGGAGCTGGTGGAGGGAGAGGAGGGGAGGATGTGTGTGAACACAGAGTGGGGAGCGTTTGGGGACAATGGTGAACTGGAGGACTTCCGGCTGGAGTACGACCGTGTTATTGATGAGACTTCACTAAACCCTGGACATCAGCTGTGAGTGAGCTTTCAAAAATTAAAAAAAAAAAATAATAATAATAATAATAATTCCCAAGGTGGTCCGGAAGTCTGATACCATTTTGATAATGGCAGGATCAAATTCATATTTAAATTAAAAAAAAAAAAAAAAAAAAAAAAATTAAAATACCATTTAAAATGTAAAAACAATGAAATGGTATGAGGTAATTAAATTAATGAAATAAAAAAAAAAAAAAAAAAAAACATAAATATGACTTATTGCTTATAGTGAAACACAAGATGCACTTCAGAACCTGATATGATATATGTCATAACAACATTTACTACATTATTAAAATGTAAAATATACACATTTTTAGTGATCTCAGACTTTTGAACTCTGCTTAGTATCTTCAGTAAACTACAAAATATACTTGGATTCATAATTGCAGCACAGTAAATGAGAACATTTCTTAACTTAAACATACTTTAAAGTAGTATTCCCAAACTATAAAGTTATGCATCTTTAGTCTGATATTTTAGTAGTGCTGTCAAACGATTAATCGCATCCAAAATAAAAGTTTTTTGTTTACATAATATATGTATATGTACTGTGTATATTCTTTATGTATATATAAATACACACACATGCATGTTTATATTTAAGAAAAATATGTTACATTTATATATTAAATATAATTATATATAATATAAATGATATGAAAATAAATATATACATGTAAATATTTTCAAAATATATACTGTGTGTGTGTGTGTGTGTGTATTTATATATACATAACAAATACACACAGTAAACATACACATATTATGTAAACAAAAACTTTTATTTTGGAATCGATTAATTGCGATCAATCGTTTTGACAGCACTATTTATAGGATATTTTGATTTTAAACAATCACATGAACACTATTTCAGTATGTCATCTATGAAAGAAACATTTGATGCATATATTTTGAAGTATGATCAGTGCACTTAATTGCATTGAATGTGCACTCGTAGTGTACTTCAAATCTCAAAAGTACTTTAGAAAAATTATTATATATGCTTTCAGATAACGTATTTATGTAATATAGACCACTTAAGTGTACTTTAAGTGTTTCTTTCATGACTGTTTCTTAACATACTTAAGTACACTTTTAAAGTGCATTAAGTACTAATCCCAAATTAAAAGTTTTACTTTAAAGTACATTTGAAATCATTATAAAAATATGATGTTATGAATCTTTCTTTGATTATTTTAGGATTTTTTAATGCAATTTTCATCTTAAACATTTAAAGGAACATTATTTCAACTCCTCATCTATGAAAGAAGTATAAGAAATCAGTCTATGTTATGATGTCACATATATCCTATCAAACAACTCTTTAATAAAATGTGGAGATGCATGCACAGTTTCTTCAAATATCACATCTGTAACTAGATTAGACACTTTAGGAGCAGCGGTGTGATCAAAGTCTGAATCTGAACCGCTGATGTCCTTACATACTTGCTTCTAGTTTAAGAGGTTAGTTAGATGGCAACCTGGAGCTCTTATGTGGTCTCCAGGTGATGAGGGTTGTTTTTCTGTACATGTGGAGATACTGACGGTAGCCACGTCAGTGCAGGAATACACACGGCTGGATTAATGGCCAGGGAAAGAGATCATTAGTGAAGCTGCTCGCTTAATGGGTATTTACAGTGTATGCTAGAAGATACTCAATGGGCTGCTCCTCTGTCCACGTCACTTTAGGCCATTAGTATTTCATGATTATCCTCAGGCTTTTACTAGCTTTAAAATCCTTCATTTTGCTGCTGTAAATAATGACTTAATGTTAGTGCTTTAACTTTGAAAGATCTAATATCTATATATTCTGTTCTCATGACTCCAGGTATGAGAAGCTGATTGGTGGCAAGTATATGGGAGAGCTTGCGCGTCTTGTGCTGCTAAAACTTGTGAATGAAAATCTGCTGTTTAACGGCGACGCCTCAGACCTACTGAAAACACGAGGAGCTTTTGAAACTCGCTTCGTCTCCCAGATTGAGAGGTATGACTGATGATTTTAAAATCAGAACTGTAGATTGTATTGTTTGTTTAAACATTCCTAAATCAATATACATTTGTTTGAGAAGCAAAGTGAGTAAAGTTATTAAGTTTTGCTGTCTGAATATCGTAATTAAAGTGTTTATACCGAAAACAAGAAAATATCTGCCAATAGTGTTCTAGTTTTCAGCATAAACTCACTTAATTTTAATCAAAACAAGGCTTTAAGATCAGAAGCTTCAAAAAACCCTTGTGAAAAAGAAGTGCACTTAATTGTACTGAATGTGCACTTAAGTGTAGTGAACTTCAAAACTACATAAACTGTACTTAAAGATAATATATCAATGAAATTATAGGTCACTTCATTTGCATTTAAGAGTACATTTAACATACTTAAGTGATGTACTTTAAAGTACATTCTAAATCGATGATTTAATAATCATTTGTTGTACTTTAAAGAAGTACACTTAAAATTTTAAACTAGTGCTTTCAAATGATTAATCACATCCAAAATATTGTTTTTGTTTGCATAATATATGTATGTTCTGTGCATATTTATGTCTATATAAATACACACACATACAGTAAATATTTAGAAATTATTTACGTCTATATTTATATTCACATCATTTATATTATAAATAAATATATTTAATATATAAACAACATATTTTTCTGAAATATGCACATGCATGTGTGTGTATTTACATATACATAATAAATATACACAGTGCACATACATATATTATGTAAACAAAAACTTTAATTTTGGATGCGATTAATCACGATTAATCGCATCATTAAAGATGATAATACTCAGCAAGGTTAAGACAATCAGAATTTATATTGAAAAAAATACGCTTGTACTTAGGCTACACATTTTACTTTATTAATTTCAGTGACACGGGGGACAGAAAGCAGATCTACAACATCCTGAGCTCACTGGGAATCTTACCGTCGGAGCTGGACTGTGACATTGTGCGTCTGGTCTGCGAGAGCGTGTCTACGCGAGCCGCTCACATGTGCGGGGCCGGCCTCGCTGGCGTCATCAACCTAATGAGGGAACGCCGTTGTCAAGAGGAACTGAAGATCACTGTGGGAGTCGATGGCTCTGTCTACAAACTACACCCTCAGTGAGTACAAGACGAGTGAGAGGGATTATGGGAAGGCAAACAAAGAGAAATGAGGGGGGAAATTAAGAGGAAACAGAGATGAGTAAAGAATATTACACTATGTGATGTAAACACTATTAAAATGTGACATTTTCAAATTCCCCCATTCAGTTTCAAGGAGCGGTTCCATAAGCTTGTGTGGGAAATGACTCCTCACTGCGAAATTACCTTCATCCAATCAGAGGAGGGGAGCGGTCGGGGCGCGGCTCTCATTTCTGCTGTGGCGTGCAAGATGGCCGCGTGCATGCTGACACCGTGATAAACCACGATTCGGCCGCGTCAGGTGGATCTCATGAATCACAGCTGACCCGCAATGTTAGAGCGGCCTTTCATATGGGGAAAGTGCTTTGCTCCTTTTCAGCATTGCATTGCGTATGTGAAGTGGCCGGCTGTGGCGTTGTTTGGCAACATCTATTAACCACATGCATACAGCCCATTGAAATGTTTAACAGATGTATTATTTTATGCCGTAAAAGTCAGATGTTTGCAGTTAAATATGCTTTTAGACACAACATACATCTTTAATTGTTAGCAAATTGCCCTGAGCACATTCAGGTAATGTTACATATTGCACCTTCATGGCTGTTTGGAGGTTAGGAGAGAAACGGAGGGAACTATGTAGATGTGTTTGTAAATATGAACTGGTAATTGTGCACTGTTTATGGCTGGTTTTATTTATTGACTTTTAAATTATGTTTATATTCAGTGGAAATCAGAACTGTTCAGTTATTTAATGCAGGACTTGAATATACTTTGTACATGTGATTGATCGTTGTAAATAAAGCTGCTGTACTATTGAGTGACTTGAATTGTTGTTTTTAGAGGTCTGTTATAATTTCCTTCCAATGTAAATAAACATTATACTCAAACATAAAGAGAAATAGTGAAAACGAAAGTATAAAGACATTCATCAAAATAGATTTGATTATCCATCCTGGTCCAGTCTTTTGTATGGTATAACAAGGCTAAAGATGAAGAAGATAATAAAATAAAATGTACTTACTACATGACATTTAAGGGATTCTCAAGACCTTATGAGGGATTTATTCAAGACCTTGTGGAACAGGATGGATCATCATCATGCCAAAACTTTGAGAAAGTGTTGTGGGCTAGTTAATTAAATTACAATAGTCAAAACTTCTGCTGGATTTTGATCAGACCGGTGTCAAACAAAGTGACATAAAACTCTGTTACATACAGTGTTGGGCAGTAACTGGTTACTAGTAACTTAGTTACTGTAATACTATTACTTTGTGCAGTAACTAGTAGTGTAACTAATTACTGTTGCCAGTAAAGTAACAAAATTACTTTTGAAAGGAGTAACTAGTAATGAGTAATATATTACATTATTTGAGTAACTAGCCTAAGACTGATTACATACATATATGTTTATGATTAAAGTCTTGCATCCTATTTTGGATCAGAACTTTATGACCGCAGTCAGGTGGATGACATAAGAAGTGATGTGATACTGCCACCTGCTGCTTCTTACATGCAAATATTTGTATCCTGATGCAAGGGTCAAATGGGCCAAAATATCAACCTTTTTTTTTTTAAACACAAACCTCACAAAATGTTATACTGTATAACAAGAAAAAACATATTTCCCCCCTGGAAACCAGACAAAAATACTGATTATTTTTTTTCAGTGAAATAATAAGGTATGCAAACTTCTGGACATACTTAAATCATCTTCATGCACTGTGCTAGAAAGTGGGCTTGTTTTTTGTGGTCACTGCAGGCTGTTGTTCATAACGGATGTGGCTCTAACCACACAAATGTTAAAGATGATCTTCATAAGATAAAGGCTTACATTTTGAAATGCTTAACTAATTCTTCCATTTTTATGATGCATTGTTTAACCTCTGAACAACTGGAGGAAAAAAAAAAGGTTGCAATATTTACATGCTTGTTGCCCAAGATATAAGTAGAGGGTGACTAATCTACATTTAGCAATGCTAATTGCAATCTTCAGCAGGAAGAACCAGTAATTTTGGCCGTTTCTCACTCTTCCATTTCTGCTTTTCTCTGATGTCAGACCATCAAAAGCAGAACTGTGATTTTAAAGTAAACTGATGTAATGGGTCACTTGCAACAAGTAACAACTCTCTTTGCATGATGGTGTAGACAGTGTGTCATTAATCACTTGCTTGATGTCTCTTAATCATTTTTGTATCAAATTTCGGAATAAAAAATAAATAAATTACACAGAAGTCTTTAACAGGAGGTCAATGATCATACTGCAGGGGGTTAATTATTATTATAATCATTATTATTATTATTTAATTGTATCAATATTTTCTAACTAACAGTAGTATCTAATGTTAATATTAATATAAAATGTTTTTAAAGAGCAAGTTTTAAGTGCAGTAATCAATTTTACACAAAATGCACCAGAGGGTTCCTGCAACAAGATGGCAGTGTAACACAATTAAATGTAACGTTTCAAACGTAGCACATTGTATTTGATGTGTTAAAGGGAGATCCCACACAAAAATGATGCCATTATTTACTCAGGCTCACGTCATTGTTGTTATTTTGTTCCGTGGAACACAGACGAATACTTTTATGAATGATCTTCTCGCAGTTTGCGTCCATACAACATTAGCTCATATTATATATCAACCTAAAAGGTTAAAAAAGTATTCTGAAGTCATAAGACAGCTTCATATATGACGAATAGATCAATATTAAAATATATATTCCCGAAAAAAAAAAAAAAAAAAAAAAAAAAAAAATATAGGCTATATATATATATATATATATATATATATATATATATATATATATATATATATATATATATATATATATATACTCCCCTCCCTTCGTGGCACCTTTGAAATGTCTATTGGCATGCCTAATGGCGTCATTAATTTATTCACTTAATTCCAATTCAATTCGATTCACGCCTATGAACAACGTTTTGTACAGTTGAGAAACAAGATTATCTGATTGATTGGTTCTGTTTATACAAGCCAGTGCTGCCAACTAATTTTCAGGAGAAGTTTCTTAAGGAAGGTCGGTTTGTTTGCTAAATGACATTGTAATTTCATTGCGCGATGACGTCATTACGTAATCACGACGCAAAATTGTATATTATAGATCAGTGGTCGCTACATCAAATCTCAGCAAAAAATAAAATAAATTAATTAATTAAAAAATATATATATTTAATTTAGATTTGTCCGTAAAATAATATAAATGCATAATATAATTTTAAAATATAAATAACTATTTTTATATACAACATTTAATTATTGAACACACATTTTTGAATGATTATTATTATTATTATTTTTTTTTTAGCAATTATAGTTTTAAGCAGTGTATTAGTAGTTAGTATGCTATACTCTTAAGACACTTGCATTTTAAATTGCGCATTGTATTTTGTGTTTCGGGTTACAGAGTTACAACGGATAATGGATAACGTAATGTCCTGGAAAATTACTAGTAGCCTACCTTTTGCATTTTTGTAGATATTTTTCTTACAGTGTACTAACTGATCAACAATCACAGATACAAGCTACTAACAAGGTGTATCATAAATGAACAATTAGGCTATTAAATTATTATTATTATTATTATTATCAAATTGAACAACTGCAAACAGCAACAACTTAATTCACGTGATGTGTGTAGGCCTACTGCTAGGCATCTTTGGTTTCCTCTTTTTGTGAAATTTAGATGGAAAATGTGTGCCCTTTTTATTGTTTGAGTCACTTATCAAAAGTGGCTAAGTAGCCAAATAAAATGTTAAAATAGCTAAATTTGCTGATAGGTGCCTTTGGAAGAAAAAGTTGCTAGGGTAGTCTGAAAAGTGGCTAAATTTAGCAACAAAATTGCACTGATACAAACATAACTGTAGAGGCGGATGGCCGGATTGTTGCCCCGCCCACGAGCTATACTTACCCCGCCCACTTTAAAAGTGAGCTAAGCGGGATTTTAGATTGTTTTGTTTGAGCTTCATTCGTAATTTTGCTCTCTCTACTCTGGGCGACTCGTGATGATCACGGGAGGAGACACAAACACGCGCTGAAACATGTGGAGGGAGGCGGGAGCCAACAACAGCTCTGTTCACAAAGACCCACAGGACCACAATCTCACACAGGTACAAGCAATCACTCGAGAAACAATGCAACACATCTGTTAGAAATGCTCCACCTGTTTACAAGCTCTCAAAGACAGGACCTTTTTTAAAATAAGTAAAATACAGTTTTATTGCAAATGTTGAAATTAGGTTGGTGTATCAGAATGACACTTTGGTTTTTTATTAGTATTCAGTGAAGTAAAGTTACATTTTGAGAGACTGCGTTTACAGCACAGATCAAATGTTTGAGAAGCAAGCCTTCTTAGGGAAACAGTAAATCTCTCTTGTTCCCTCTCTCTCTCACTCTGTGTCTCATTTCCTGTCTTCCAGCATATTTTGGAAACTTTCAGTAATGGCATAGTTTCTTATCTTTGTTAAACAACAGTGCTGGGACATGCTCCCCTCTCTCACTGTCACATTTCAGTGCTTGGATAGGATCTACAGACGTACAAGTAACTCTTCCACAGTTTTACCTCTGAAGAAATGAATACTACTCTTGACAGATAAATTAAAAGTGAAGTATACTTACATTTGATAAATACTTGACTGTACATGGGCCAGGTCCCCCATCATGGAGCTGCCATGTTGGAATCACATGACTTTATTTTTTCTTACCAGACATTTTCTGTCACATAATAGATTAATCATAGGTGAGAATTATACATGTGGATAGGTGATGTCTACAGTGACATCTGTATCTGAAATCTTGCTCTGGTGTGATGGCTGCATCCACACAGTCAGGTTTCAGTGTAAAGATAAAAAAAATAAAAAAATAAATCATTGTTGCCTTTGCAGTTATTCATCAAAATGTAGCCACACTTCTCAAACAGCTTACATTTTTATGTAATGTCACCTTATGCTTATTTATGTAACCCTTCCCCACTAATCATAGTTCTCTTATAATAACCTGTTTGAAGGGATAGTTCATTCGAAAATGAAAATTACCCCATGATTTACTCACCCTCAAGCCGTCCTAGGTGTATATGACTTTCTTCTTTCACACGAATGATATATTCAGAGATATATTACAATTTTCCTGGTTCTTCCAAGCTTTATAATGTGAATTGGGGTCGAGATTTTGAAACCCAAAAAAGTGCATCAATCCATTATAAAAGGTGCTCCACACAGCTCTTGGGGGTTAATAAAGGCCTTCTAAAGTGAATTGATGTGTTTGTGTAAGAAAAATATCCATTTTTATAACTTTATAAACTGTAATTTCTAGCTTCTGCAAATGTCGTACTCAGGTTTACAAGAGAGTGATGTTCCAGCAGGTGATGTAGGTTGTAAACGTAGCATAAGCTCCGGTGAGAATATGCGAGTCTCATGAGTCTCAAGCTTTGTTTACAGTTCAAGGAGAGCCAGTCTCCTCTTGGCTTATGTTGAAATCCTCAGACATTTTCCTTTTCAAATCCTTATTTTGTACTTCTAATTTGTGTTTTGTTTTTTATATATGCATATTTTTCATATAAAAATGCTTCTTAAATTTCAGAAGGTCTTTATTAACCCCCCCAAAGCTGTGTGGAGTACTTTTTATGATGGATGGACACACTTTTTGGGCTTTATAATCTCAACTGCAATTCGCTGCCATTTTTAACGCTTGGAAGAGTCAGGACTTTTTAAAATATAACTCTGATTGTATTCGATTGTGAATATAATACTTAGATGACTTGAGGGTGAGTAAATCATGGGGATATTAACACTCACTTTTTGCAATTCATTCATTTCCTAAATGATAAAATCAAGCCCCAACCTTTATTGTTTCACTGAACAGCCTGTTGTTTTTTCTCTCCAGATAGTTTCCCCAGTGTCTTCGTGGCTCCGCTCCAACTCCGATAGAAATGGTAGAACATCAAACAGCCTTAATTACATCATCTTAATGATTTGTTTCTATATTCATGCTTTAACATCATCTTTATTGTCTCTAAAGGCTCAGCAGCTAGCAGTCCACCCCCTCTTGCTGAGACCCCCGTGAACAGAGAGAGTGGAATCATACCAGGTACAATCTCAGCATCAGTTTTAAAGTATTATTTTTAAATACTTTTATTTAGCAAGGGCACATTACTTTGATGAAAAGTAATAGTAAAGACATTTATAGTATTACAAAAGATTTATTTCCAATAAATACTGATTTCTATTTCAAATAAATGTGGTTGTTTTGAATGTTTTAATCAAAGAAAAAATCTCAGATTTTACAAAAATATTAAGCTGTTTTCAACATTGATAATAATAAGAAATGTTTATTAAACACCAAATCAGCACGTTAGAATGATTTCTGAAGGATCATGTGACACTGAAGACTGGAGTAATAATGCTGAAAATTCAGCTTTGACATCATATGAATAAATTATATATTAAAATAAAAAAGTTATTTTAAATTGTAATAATGTTCCTCTATTATTATTGTTTTCCTCACTCTCATTCTGCAAGTCTTTGCCCACCTCTCATCAGTCCTACCTTGTTTGTTATCCATTTATTTACAAATTTATGTACATTTATTTATATATAATATTCATATCTTTCTTATCAGTCCATCCAAACTCTCCTTTGCTGACTGAGAAGTTTTTTGTGACTTAAAACTTTGTTTTGTGTGTGACTCCCACATGACTTATTCCTCCACAAAAAAAATAATAAAAAGTCCTGTCAAAACAAAACCTTTGGAAAACATGATTTATCTGTGACCTCTCCACTCTTTGTGCTCTTTCTTCAGTGGATGACGTTTGTCTTTCTCTCTTCATGTTCTGAGAAGAGTGGAAATCAAGTGTGAAATTAATCATTTGATTTCACAACTCGTTTGACCTTTTGCTGGGAAGAAACGGCAAGGGGTTATTTTGTGTAAAAATATCAAACTCAATGATTTCTCAAAATAAAAGCGGCATATACATTTCTAGAGAAATCTAGTTGTACTGAGAAGTGTTCGAGGGTGTGTGGGTCTGTAAGAAAAGAAGCTGTTGGATTGTTATTAAACACTTGGGGTTTCTGGACAGAGTGTCAGAGGATAAACAGATCATTTGTTGAGAATATAAAGAGAATACTGAGTGTTAAATCATAGTTCAGGGTTGATTTTCCCTGCTTCTGCTTCTCCGCTCACAGGCTCAAACAGGTTTCCAAGTTATCACTGGAATTTTCCACCTCCCCGTTTCCTCATTACACCAAATATCTCTTTAACCACACTGTTTATGTCTATATACATCTTGATTGTCAGGGTTAGTCTCCTTGATGAAAAACACTAATGAAAAACAAGCTGACTGATCTTTTCCATTTAGTGGGACCTTTGACCTTTCACATGCCTGAGATCAGTACATAACGCAGCTGTGATGTTTCATAAATAGGAGATGTTTACAAACAGTACCAAAGTGTCCAGGCTGCATTTTTCACTGGAAATACCAGTGATTTTGAAGTGCAGACAATGAAACAGCAGCCTGTCATTCTGTCATGCTCTATATCAGTGTTACTGATCTCATCTCTGGGTAGAGGATACAGATTACGTGGCTCTGTGAACAAATGTTTTTAGACTGCAGACAGCAGTGTAACAGGTGTATATGTGTGTGTGTGTGTCTGTGTGTGTGTGTTTGCAGGTGCGATTGCCGCAGCAGTGTTCATAGGCTTTCTGTTAGCCCTCTATACTGTTCTTTGGAAATGCATGGTAACGCAACCAAAAAGGTATGAACTAAACAAAACTTCCACAAGGTGCAAGTGCAGTATTGTGTTTTGTTTTGTTACATTTTAGTTTTGTTTTGTTTTGCTGTGCTTTTTATTTATTTATTTTTATTTTTTGGCTGTGTTTTTTGTTTTGGTTTGTGCTTTTTACTTTGTTTTGCATTTTTATTTTTGTTTTGCTTTATGCTTTTTCTTTTATTCTTATTTATTCTTTGTTGTTGTTTTGTTATTGTTTCCAAAAATACGTACTACATTTACACAAACAAATAAATGTTGTTTTTTTTACACTGATAATAAAACTTTAAAAGGTTTTTTTGAATGTACACATGTATTAATTTTCTTGGTTACACAACCAAAAATGTATAAATCAAACCTTTCACAAGGTGCAAGTGCAATCCAGTTTTTGTTTTATTTTATTTTTTATTTTATTATTTGTTTTGTTGTCCAAAAGTATCAGACCACATTTAAAAAGTAAATAAATATTATAGCATCAAATGAATATGACATTCTTTCAATAACTTTGTTGTTCCCATTAAAAAGGGGGAACAAATCAAATTCTATGATAGTCAGAAATTAAAGTTACACTTTATTTTAAGGTGTCATTGTTACAGTGTAATTATACATTTAAGTACTGACTAATATTAATTAACTACATGTTCTTACTATACGGTTAGGATTAGGGTTTGGTTTAGGGTTACTTGCATTGTAATTATGAATAATTAATTGTTATTATAATAGTAAGCACATGTAATATGTGTAACAAGAACACCTTAAAATAAAGTGTTACTGAAATTAATGATAATTTGTCAAATCAACTTTCCATTCAATCATCAATATAAAAATAAAAAAAAAATTAACAAAAATTCTAATACTATTGGACCAACTGTAAATCCATATAAACCAGTGTTTAAATACCATGTTTCTTTGTTCTGTTTCACTGTCTCTGTTAGGAGGAAAAAGAGAGTGAGTTTGAAGGCTCGTGAACAGAGGTCTCTTACATGCTGACCTCTGGACGAGACGTCCGCCTAGGTTCTGAGTTACTGATGTTAGGATAGACTAGCACTTTTCTATGTGTGAGCACCCTTAAAGGCACAGTTTGAGACGATATTTCATGCATGAGGGAACTAGATGCTTCAGTTCTACATGGTCATTAACAGATCAATATCTGCTGTGTTTCATAAGTCACCCATCTTGTTCTGGATTGGGCTGTTTGACAGTCGGACCGAAGAGTTACATTTTAGAAAATGTGAAATTTAGTCATTAAATGGAATTATTTTTGTATATTATGTGTATATATATAGAGAATAGCAAGCCCAAATCTGCTCTCGAGGTATGTATGAATAGTTTTCTTTGTGACAGCACCACAAATGTCCACTAGATGGCAGAGGGTCAATGTTTTTTTTTTACTTGCTGGAACAAGGAAATCAGCTAAGATACACAGTAGAGTCTTTCAGTCTTAACACTTTTATCTTTATAGACTTGTGTGTTTGGGACATTCATTTTATTGCTGATAGCTATGCTAATTAATAAATAAAAGATATAATAAATTTTTAGAGTCTAGGCCCTTGTTTTTCTCCAAATATCCCCTTTGACCGTAGTGAACTCTGCACCAGTGACTGAGTGCATGTGTGTGTGTGAGAGAGAGATTTCCCTTATGCAGCAATATTAACCAGAGAGCAGCAGATTTCTAGGTTAAAGTCTTTGTGTACGTACGTGTTTGTGTGTGAACATAAGAATTGCACATTTTTATTGCAGGTGCTTGGTTTGCAAAATTTCTGTACTGTTATATATTCTATTTTTCCTGCATGTCATTAATTTCAGTGGTTTTCATTAAGATTTGATTTTGGATTAGAATGTGTTTAATTCCTTTTGGTCTATGCAGTGTAAGTTAGACTCAGTTGTGTGCCTGTATTAAACTTAATTTAGTTTTTCATTGCACAAATGTTTAATAAAGAATGTTATGATACGTGCCAATAAATCTGAGTTTTGATTTACTGTAAGATGTATTTGAATACTTGATAGATAATTCAATAATCATATGAGAAGGCAATATTACAGTTCAGTATAGTTTTTGTGTTTGTATATGTATATGTATGTATATATATATATATATATATATATATATATATATATATATATATATATATATTAAATATTTACCCTAAAATATACAAAAAAGGTTCCTAGTTTGCCTACATACAGCCAATAAACTGCTGTAAAAGTGCTTTATGGTTACTTTAACAGTACGTTAAACTTTAAATGCAAAGTTGAGATATTGAACTATTCAGATAAAATTGAACATTCAATGAGTTTAAACAGAATGTAGAAATACACACAGTGCATTTAATATTATTACAGACATTATGCTTATAATACAAGAGCAGATGCTCTTTATACTGGAGTGTTATTTGAGTTGCATTGCCTGCTTTTTAAAGTTAAGTGTTTCTGTCCTCAAGGATTAAATTAATTGCATGCTAAATGACAATATCAAACAACAACAAAATTAAATATAACATTTAACAAATATTACACAATAAAAAGGTTAAACAATTCTAATCTATTGTACTAATTTCCTTATTTCTAACAGTGGAAATTATCTCCTCATTTGTATGCATTATCACTTTGTGTCAGGTGTGACCTGGGTGAGATAATCACCGCTAGAGATGATGGTGAAGGGCTGACAAGCTGAGTATCTCTCATGAACATCTTCAGAAGGTGATAGATCGTTTTATAGCAGTAACATAATGCTTTAGTGTCCTCATTCATTAGGAGGCATAGAGCTGACATAGCAAGATGAGATTCTGCTCATAATGTTACTGTGCCTGCAGTTGGTTGTTTTTTCCCCTCAGGTCTCTCATGCAGTAGTGTAAGTAATAGCAAGTGATCCCTTCATTTGGAGGAAACTCTCATACTACCAATTCAGTGTAATAGTAGAGGTAAACGAACTGGAAGGAAAAGGGAGAGCAGTTACAAAATGTCAATTTCAAATTCGTTGGATTCTTGGGTGGTCTTGGGATCTACGGGGATTTCGCCATTTGACTTTTCATGGTTTTCGAAGCTAATGTTGTCGTATGTAGCTTTGCTGTTGAGTTCCATTTCCTTGGCTTTCTTCTCTTGAATCTGTAGCAGAATGGCGTTGTTCACACCAGGACCTGAGCGACACAGACAGAGGAGTTTTGTTTAACCAAACCCTTGTTCTAATACACCAGATTTTATTTGGTTGCTTCTAGTGTTTGAAATGGAATACTGGTGCTTGCTACATAGTTATAAACTAAATTTAACTTACTCTTTTATTGTAATTGAATATTATTAAAAATACGAATACTATTATTATTATTACTATTATTAGGTATATATTTAAAAAAAACAGTGTTTATAAATTTATACTTGTATATCATTTATATTATATATAAATACAAACATTTTATTTTTCTTAATATATACATGTATGTGTTTTTATATATAAACCATAAATATACACAGTACACACACTTGTAGTATGTAAACGTAAACTTTTATTTTGAATGCGATTAATCGTGATTAATCCTTTTGCAGCCCTAATTACTACAAGTCATTAAAATAAAGCTGAAATAAAATACGAGATGAAAAAACTAGGACATAAAATAAGCTGAAGTTAAGGTAAAACTAAAAATAACTAACTAACTAACTGGGAAAAAATAAAAATAAAAAAATGACAAAAGCATATAAAATTACTAAATTATTGTGAACTACATTTAAAATGGAAATATAAAAAATAAAAGCTTCAATATACAACATTTTAATAAATACCACCATATTATATAAATAATACTTAACACTGTATAACAGATTATTTGGTAATGTGCTAATATTAAACAACTACAGTATTATACTGTCATACTTTATTTCTAAATAACACTTCAAACTGTGTAACTATTCAAATCGCCTCATTATGTTGCATTTATTTAATCAAGTGGTCTGTGGTAATGTCAAAAATAAAAATTCTCATCCTTCATGGATCCAACTCTTGTTCTGACATGTTTGATTCCTCCCTCTCCCTTATCTGTTCTTACTGGATGTTTCCTACATGTTTCATAGTCTGTGTTTTTAGATTTGAAAGGCATTAGTTTAATTTTGAGTGTGTGGTTTTTGTGTAAAAACTTTTACTTTTTGACTGACCAGTCAATTTTGTATTTGCATTTTGGGATACTTAAAACCAGTACAATTACAATACTTAGAATTGTAATTAGTCTCTTTGAACTTAAAGGAATACTCCACCCCAAAATGAAAATGTTGTCATTACTCACTTACCCCCATGTCATTCCAAACCCGTAAAAGCTCCATTCGTCTTCAGAACACAATTTAAGATATTTTGAATGAAAACCTGGAGGCTTCAGACTGTCCCATAGACTGCCAAGTAAATAACAGTGTCAAGGTCCATAAAAGGTATGAAAGTTGTCGTCAGAATAATCCATCTGCCATCAGACGTGCAATCTGGGTTATATGAAGCGACGGGAACACTTTTTGGCGTGGATAATACAGAAGAGCATACGCAGCATACAGTGATATGGAGAGACACAGAGGAGACCATTGACAAAGGAATTATTGAATAAAGTCATTATTTTTGTTTTCTTCACTTACAAAAAGTGTTCCCACCGCTTCATATAACCCAGATTGCATGTCTGATGGCAGATGGAGTATTCTGACGACAACTTTCATACCTTTTATGGACCTTGACACTGCTATTTACTTGACAGTCTATGGGACAGTCTCAAGCCTCCCGGTTTTTATCCAAAATATCTTAAATTATGTTCTGAAGACAAACGGAGCTTTTACGGGTTTGGAACGACATGGGGGTAAGTGATTAATAAGTGACAGTATCCCTTTAAACTCTTTGGGATTGAGCACCATGTGTATAAAGACTGCACATTTAAACAACTATACATACCTAAGAAACTGAGCAGCACGGGCAGAAATACGAGGCCGTGGACCAAGCCGAGCAGAGTGATGACCAGATTGAGTCTGAAGAAGAAGATCTGGATGAGCTGTGCTTTAGCAAATGCCAACACCACTATTCCAGGTAGATTGGTCATTGCAACTCCAGCAAACACCTGGAAAAGAGAACATACGCACTCATGAAACAACACAACAACCGGACATATGAACTAATGCATAACTGAGGAAGTTATGGTACTCACTGCACTGCCCATGTTAGCTGTGGCTTCCTTTGCCCTTTCCACCTTCGTGGGGCGAATACTGAGAGCAAATGAGCGTGTTAAATGAGACACAAACTCCACTGATATACCAACGGCCTGAAAAACAAACCCACAGTAAGATGAGAATGTTATCCTGACTAGCGTCACTGGGTTTATGAAGTGAAGACCATGCAGTGTTTCTGTGAACAACTCACCGTCACAAGGTTGATAAGTGCCACAGCGTTGAAGTCGATGCCCCACAACGTCATGACACCAACCGTATCCACAGTGATCATCACTATGGTGAGCAGGTTCAGAAAGCCTGATCTCAAGTCCATGCCGAGCAGGATACAACACACAACGAATGTGGGGATCAAACACACGGCGATGTTGAACAAACCCTCGTTCACGATGGTCAGATACTGCTCGTAATACACATACGTCACACTGCGAAATAAAAGATCAGAGAATCAGTGCTGAGAGAAAAGTGCACTTTTTAAATACACTTAAGTGGTCTTTTATATTTTCTGCAAGTAGAGTTTAAGATTTTAAGTCCATAACAAAGTGCACATTCAGTTCAATTAAGCACACTTTTTTTTCTACTGGTGCCACTTTTTTAAAAAAAAATAGGTGCGTGATATCCCTGCTACACACAATATACTGTAGTAGGCAGAAAAATATGAAGTAGCTCTAGGATCTGTGATGCAGTTTTGCAATTTATGAAGTAGCTCAAGGACACGTTATCATTCAATAGTATTACATGAACTGATTATCGCTTCTTATCTTATCCCGGAGAAGAAGCAGCAAGGGTGAGGATGACAAATGTAGAAAGATAAGGGAGGATTAGAAGTGGACACTCACGTGTATGGGAAGACCTCAAAGTCTTGAGGGGTGCCTGTGACGTTCCTCATGGTCAGTGTGATGTTATGTGCCAGTTCTCTGGCCTTCTCCAGCGCTCCCGTGAACTCCTGAGAGTTGACCAGAGGAGTGTGGTAGGCCATAAACCGAGATGCTGAAAAGCGGAGAGATGCCAGAATGAATCAAACACTTAAATATGTTTTATATGAGCTGTTTGAAGGCCTCAAAACCTCATTTATGAGTAAACTAGAGTCTGTGGCTTTGTAACGTTTTATTCTTTAACATACAGTAAATTACAGTCATACCTCAAACATTTTGAACAAGTCACTTAATAAGGACTACAACTACCACAAGGATGAGAGTTTACTTGCTTGACAGTAACTGTTCTAGTTGTTGTGGCTTTGAAAATTATTAGCAACATAACTTGAGATATGAGCAAAACATTAATGTTTCATCTAGTAATATTAACAACAGACTTTACTCATAAACCAGAAACTGCTATGCTATTCTATTCTATTGATAGAACAATGGTTCTCAACCATTTTCAGTACAAGTTTCCCCATTGTTCACAACAATATTTTAAGCCTCATGACTTTTCCAGCTGTTCATAGTTTACTGGAGAATTAAGGATAAGGAATACATTTGGCATAGCTAGAAAATATGTATATTCATTATAAAAATGCTCAATGAATTTTTCATAGACCATTTCCAGGTCTAGAAATCATATTATTAAAATTAAACTACTTCATATGTCCAGGTTTCCCAAACCGTGGGATTCATGGTTCTTAAAAAAAGCACTTGTTGAAGGGGTGTATTAAAAGGAAATAACCTTGTTTTGTCTTACTTTAAATGAGTTAAATTAATCTTGGTGGTCCCTGGTCCACTGGTTGAGAACCACTGCTTTAAAAGTTGAATGCAAATTGTTCAAACACATACAATTCATTCATTTATCTCACCTATTATTTCCCCAGTTTCCTTGTCTCTAACCACAGCTTTATCATAAGCTCCCAAACCACTGGAAACGAAAGCATATGAACATGTTTTATTCTAAACATTCATTCTGTTCAATCTTTCATTAGTTTGATTTAGTTGCTTTTCTTACCCTTTTGGACATTGTAGATCAGGTCTGTTGCTAAGAAAGTCTGGCAGGAATCTGTTAAAATCTTCAACACTAGGTCGCAGAACCCCATTTTCGGGTATACTCATACACTTCTTTGCACACGTGAAGAGACCCGCTGTCAAAATACGTTCATATTTAGTTCTCTAAGAATGTTGCATGGAAACACACACTCACATAATAAACAACAAGGCTTTAAATGTAAACTGCTTAATTAGATAGAAAGACTTACTCTCATTGGCAGGACAAAATTCATCTTTGTTTGGGCCAGCCGTATAGATACGACAACATTTGGATCCAGGGTTCAGCCAATCGATATAGTCATCCACCCAGGAGGATGCTGGGATAGCCATGTAAGATCTAGAGCAATCAGCATGATTTTAGTTTTAATCAGCAGCTTTATATATAGTGATTTGGTCATTGTATTTCTTTGTAATACTTGGTATCTTGACAGGACCGTGTCACTGTGAACTTGATAACAAGTCTATAAGTTCAAGGTCTGATGTGATTGGCATAATGAGGTAAAGAGTAGTGATGTACCATACCAGAACACCAAATATAATATATTGGTACTCGCATGTGCTTCTTGTATTTAAAGGCCAATGTTTATCAAATAAAAAAGTTTTATTTAAATAATGTCTATTTTACACATATTTATTGTGGATTACATTTTATATAGTGCTTTTATATAGATATTGCTCACCGCTCAGGGTACTCAGTGGCGTATCGGATCTTCTGGGTGAAAGAGAACTGGTCACATCCCACACTGGAACACACTGCATTTATGCCCTCCTCACTGGTGAAATTGAACCCTTTGGTCGTGATAAAATATGTGGGCACACCAACTTCAAAATACTTATAGAGGTATTCGAAGTAGTCCAACATGTAGGAGTCCTGATAATATTTACACACAGATGATGAGAGAAAGTTAACACTGTAACATTATTTAATAACTGTAAGGTTTTTTAATTGGCTCATTTATTTATTTATTTATTTTTATTAGTATACTAGTAGAGCATTAAGTAATTCTGTACTTACAGATGGCATGGCCAATTCCTGATTTAAGCCCACTTTTACATGGAACAAGAGGAACACACAGGCAAAGAACATTGCAAGGAACACCACCATCTAAGAGAATAAGACATAATAGTAATAAACATTTACTAATAGTTATATAAGGACAGAAAATGTCCAATTTACAGTTATAATATCCAGCCTGGGACCTGTAGTGCCTGTAGTTGATAAAACACTTTAATACCATTGTTGGTGAAGGAGGAACGTACCACTAATACCCTGCTGACAGGGTTGAGCAGTGCTGGTGCGTAGTATTTTTTCATTAATGGGAGCAGGATGCCCTGGTTGGGTTCGGACGGTCGTGGAGTTTCAACAGTAACACAGCAAGCTATCTCACAACGATTTGCATCTTGTCGCCGAGCATCAAGTGAGAGCAGAGCCACAAAGGCAGTCATCTGCAGAATGAAGTCCATGAACACAGCCAATGCAGCGTATAGGGCAAAAGACTTCACTGCTGGCATAGTGCTCAAAGCACCTGCAAAGAGACAACGAGAGTGTGTTAAGTCAGCTGTTTGTTTCTGAACCCAGCGACTGCATTATATGTGACTCATTCGGGAGCCGAAAGTACATTATCGCCTATACTTTACATGAATCATATCTCTCTTTAATTGAGATGGTATAAATCTACTGCATCATGTTTCGCTGACATGCACCAGTGAGTAAAGGTCAGGCAATATAATAAATGTTCCCAGTTTCTATCCATAAAAGTATTGAAATATTTTCATTTGTGTTTTATGGGTTGAAGCAGAGTTTGAGATCAATATGAGATTCTCACCCAGGAAGAAACAAACACATTCAGACAAACTGCAAAGCAGCATGCTGGGAGCCACATTTCCAAGAACTCTCCCAATGTGTTCCTCCCTCGTCTCTCCTGGTCTGCGCATATCTCTCTGATAGAGAATAAGCATGTAAAAGACAGAAAGAAAGCATGTTTTATGAAATAATTTTGGGGTTGGTAAGACTTTATAAAAGATGTTTTAGTTTAATGTATTACAGTAAAATATGGTGAATAAAACAGTAAAAACTGCAATATAGCAAAATGTAGCTAAGAAATGTGAATTAAGAGTGTGAATAAGAGTGACCAATGTGATTAAAGTGGACCCTAGAAAGTACAGTATGTCACAAAAATGAAGTAAAATAAGAGTGAAGAAATAAACTTAACATACCTGATACTCCAGAACAAAAATGAAGATGTTATCAGCTCCCACAGCAAGCACAAGGAAAGGTACGACCTGCAGAATGATCAGCGAGGATGGAAACCCAATCCAGGCATAGAAACCCATTGAGGCTATGACAGAGCAGCCCACGACCAGAATACCGCCCAGTCCAACCAAGAACTTTGAATCTACCTGAGAGATCAACAATATGACCTTGTTATCATGCTAGGCAAGTTTATCTGAAATTCTTTTGGAACATGGACATGTCTTGAAGTCTGATATGCTAGTGTATGTATACTCCATCTAAAAAAAAAATGATAATAATAAAAATAATAATACATTTTACTTATCAGCGCCTTTAACAGAACCTTTCACAGACACTTTTATAAAGCTTTTATAATTATTATTAATTATGCTTTTATGGCCTCATATCATAAATATTCCACATCTGTAAAAATTCGATTTACAGATTTGGAAATATTTAAAAGGACCATTTTAAAAACAAAACAAACGGTTAAAAATTGTCAGTATTTTTATGACATCATAAGTATATTCATATCCATGTTAAAAAAGTCTGTTATATATATTAAAAATATTGTTAAGAAAATACATTTCTACAGCTAATGAATCTATATCTATTTTTTAACTGTTAGTAGGCCTAGAATATTTTAATCCAGAATGTATTGATTCAAATGCTCATAACATACTTAAATCACACTGCTGGAGTTTCCATTAGGCCTTTATTTTGAGAAAAGTAATGCTTCCTCCTTTCCCGTTATCAGAAATGAGGAAATTCCCATACAGCCATTAACCACTCTGTGATGCACTCACCAGGATACGCTTGCAGGATGAATATTCCCCAAGAGCCACAGCTATGTAGAGGAAGATGACCGCATAGCTTATCATGAATATGGGGATATCCTCTGCAGTTGTTCTGTTTATCTCATCCTCCAAGGACCTCTACAGAGCACCCAGACAGTCTGATTATGAAACTGTTAAACACTGACATCTCTAATCATTATAGCATATGATCAGCAGCGTCTCACCTCGGCCATGTAGGCAAATGTGAAGTTTGTGTTTGGGTTTTTCTGATACTCCTGTACAATTTTAAGGAACCTTCTTTCCCACTCTTCAGCCACCTTAAATTTAACATCAGTTCGTGCGTAATTGTTCAGGGAGAAGGTAAGGATCAGGGCCTCAGCAGTGATGTATCCCTCATCTGAAAATATAATAGAAAATGAAAGTCAGCCCAGTGAATCTTTAAGATAATGAGGAGATGTTAGCCACCAGATTTGTGTCTTACTCTCATATCCTCCTACAGCCAGGAAGGGGAAAACAGGGCCACCATAGTCTGCCATACAACTCATGCCAAGAGCTGTGATGTCTTTAAATGATAATGGAGAGCTGTGGGCAAGCAGAATATAATTATGTTATGTGTGATATTGCTTTTATAAAGCAGTTTATTAAACAAGAATAACATGAGCAACGTTTCCACAAATAAAAACACTTCAAAATGAAGCCACACTCAGTAGGTGGCATTTTGTTCCAGCATGAATCAGTGTTTTAGAATTATCTAAATGGTTGAGTGAATGTTTCAATGACCCTCTCATTAATATAGTAACTGAATTATCATAGCATTATTTGTGGTTACCATGGTTTAGCTATATTAACCATGGCTTTTTGGTTTTATTTGTAGTAAAACCATGGTTAATTTTCGTAAGGTACACTATGTTAACATTTATTTTATATTATTGTAATAGTATGCTATTATGCTAAATAGGAGCTAGTCACTGGCTATATCTGAATAGGCATAGCACGTCCAGATTATATTAATACTATACACATTCATTCTACATAGAGCACACCTTTTTTAAATATTTGCCAGGTACATACTTATTCAAAAGACGTATATACGCATGTGATTTTGGAAAGACTGTGACTGAATTCAAAATGTAATATTATGCTAATCTTACTATTTCTATTTTATATTGAAGCATTATTAAACTAGCATAATAGTATGCTACAAATTTCGAACTAAGCCAGTACATATTATTCTCAAAAATAAATCACGCAAAAAAAACTATTAACAAATCCGTAAACAAATGACTCACTCATAAGAGTCATTTGACCACACCACCTACTGGCTTAACAATGTAACCTACAACCTGTGTGCTACTGTGCTTGAAAAATCCCAGTGGGCAAACTTGGACAGGCAAGTGATAGAAAAAAAGTCCCAGTGCTTGGAACTTGTTTAATGGAACCTCAAAAAACTGGAAATATCTATGTGCAGTCTAGGTAATGTGACAACTACAGATATCTGACTTACTTTACGCAGTAGATGAAATGGTCCCTCCAGTCTACCTCCTTCGTCACGCCGAGCTCTGTCATGTTTGCTTTGGCGTTCAGATTGTCAATGCTATTTTGGAAGTACTGCGGTAGACTGTTGACAGCACAGTCTGTTAACGAGGGGTTGTCTGGATTGAGTGGCGCATAGCAAACATCTTTAAGACTTGCAGTGCGGTTTAGGTCATCTGACCAGAATTCAATTGCCTGGATTTTCTGCTGAAGCTCCAACAGCTCTATGATCAAATCTGTGAGAAAGAAACGTACACAGTATATTTTAATTTGGCTGAAGAAGAGAAAATTCTCAAAATGGAAGCATTTCTACATAAAAAAAAAAAAAAAAAAAAAAAAACTGATTAGGACTGCATGAATAGCCTATGACAAAAACATAAATGCTATTATATTGCAACAGCACGGCACATTCTTTATATAAGCTACACATCCAGACTTCACCATGGTTCTCTTGGCAGCAGTTTGCATTGTGGATCAATTACTAGTATACTAAAGCTATACAGTATAGCCTACTAGTAATGGCTGCTTTGAAACACTGCTTAAAAAAGTGCATGTGCATATCTTTTTTTTTTTCGAATTAGTGTTTCAGAGTTTGACAAAAACGTTCATATAATACAAAAAGGAGAGTAATATTTAAGACCTCTAAAAAACACAAACAAAACAAGAGAATGAAAGAACATACACTTCCAATGAAAAGACAGAAAAGAAGTTTTTGATATTCTGTTTTTCTCAGGTGAACACATTAAAGAAAAGATCTGTTACTACTTCTTTTACATTGTGTAATGTAGTATGCTTTTGGAAACTTTTCATGATAACTTAAGTTTGAGGAAATGTCACCTTTAGAAATGATGCCACTGAAGTTCTGCTCGCCAAAGAGTAAGGAGTCATAGTAGTGGCTGGGCTGGTCTGGAGCGGTCAGGATCAGCTGATTGGTGCGGTAAAATGGATCAAAATGTGCATCATGGAAGGCCTTCTCTCGCATGGCACGACTTTCGGGCGCTGACCAAAGCTGGACAGGATCTGTGGTGAGTTCTATGTCTTTAATTCCCACTGCAAATACCAACACAACCACAAGGCAGACTGGGAGTACTATCAGAGGATATCGTGCCATTATGGTTCCCCAGGTCTGGAAAAGAGACCCCAGGAACTCCTGAGTGGCAAGACTGGCTTTATCAGAGCACGTAACATCTTTAGGACTGATTTTATGTTCAATCTCATTTTCGTTTTGGTCCCTAGTGCTCTTGCTCTTTTGAGTGCCCTTTGACTTTCGGATGTGGGTAGTGCACTCTAAAACTACGTAACACATTATAAGGAAAAAGATGCAGGAGAAGATTGTGATGCTGATGACAAGTACACCATCTAGTCGACCAATCATGAATGGTTTTGGTAAAGGCGGTGGCTGTGGTACAGCTGGACAGGATTGTTCGCAGTCCTGACAGGAACAGGCCTCGCCACCTGTCGGTGTCGTCTCATTACAATTCAACGCTTTATCAGCAAACAGAACCGCTCCAGGTGGGAGTCCAGCGGTTTGGCCGTCTGACAAGAGCTTGAAGTTAATATCCAGAGGAGCCAGTCCATTGCTCGAGTCACCCTGGAAATCTAACCAGCGTTGCGGCGTACACAGCGTTGAACCATAGCGGCCACACATTGTGGCGATGGCGTAGCCTCCGGTGGCTGGGATTCGTACGTTTTTGCAGGACCTAAATGATGCATCTGAGAAGTTTGTGGATATGTAAGCCTCGTAACCCACCACAGCTTCCTTGACAATGCCAGTGGGTTGCGTGATGTTTGCGGTTTTCGTAATCTTTAAAATCTGACTTTGGTTGGGACTGCAGGTGGTGGCGCAGTGGATGTGCGCAAAGTTGTCGGCGCAGGATGGGCAACGGATCAGCACGGCTTTGGATAGTGTCAGGCTACTCTGTAGAGCTGTGAGCTGTCTGATGGAGCAGCAGGCCAGTGTATTACCCTCACCATGGGCAAACATCGGGCACACAGATTTAAAAAGTTCATAGTGGTCTCCTGTCACATTCACAGCTTTTCTGTAGTCCTTACAGGGAACCCTAGGGGGGATAAGAGCCCCTTCCACTGCAGGGTTTAGGCCACAGTCCTCATAGAATGAGCAGTAGCCTGGTTCATGCTGAGCACTTGTGAGAACCTTTAATAAACAGAAATATGACATATATAAAGATATTTATGTAATCCTAATGGTATCTTATAAATCTGAAGTAATGTATCTTTAGCACGTCAATAATAATCTTTCTTCTGAGTTCAGATTTTTACCATTTCTCTGCATTTGTATATTATTATTTTTTCTTAAAAAATGGAAGTGAAATGTTTTCTTAATAATTTCCAACTATAATTTATCAGATTGATAATATATGATACAATAACAAATATGAGTCAAAAAATTTTGTTTTACATTTACTATTCATAATAATTTATCCTTAATGTAGAAATGAAATGAAATGTAATGAAATTATTAAACAATGTCATTTCTTTTTACAGAAGCCCCACACTTTTTAACCAAAGAATTTACATTATGTTTAAAGATGTTATTAATTTTGTATTACTTTTCCAAGCTTGGGATATTGTAATCTACTCTTATATGACTGTGGAGGCATTAGAAAAGCTTAAACCTGAATTCTTAATGTTGAAAATCCATACATAATATATCATTATTGCAAAACCATTCATTAACATACATTATTCATTTGTGGATCAATTTTCTGTTTGTGAAAAAGAAACAAATATCACTCCAACTCATGTTATTGATCCATATCCCACAAATAAAGCATAGAGTATAACTACACATTCACAGCCAAAGTCCTTATATTTCAACATATAAGAGTTTCACATGTTGTAATGTGATAATTCTGTCACTCAGAAAAATTTGTGAAGACCTACCATGCAAGCAGCAAGTGTAAACAATAAACCGGACCAAGTCCAGTTCTTTCTTTGGAAATGCATTTCTCTTGTTGTCCTGCACTTCTTTGCGTATGGAGTGTAAGGTCCAGTGGAGAGAAGGAGGCAGGAGGATGTAAGGAGTTTCAGGTAGCAGAGAAATCTCTGCTCGAACTCTGCCTGTGCTGGTACAGTAGAGAAAGACAGGAGGAAATGAAAGACTTTCTCACTCATTGGATAAACATAAGTGATACTGATGATGATTAGAGTCTTATCTGGCCTGATGTTTCCACCGCCAACCAGAATGGATAAAAGCCAATCCAGCTCACTGATCATTAACTAGATAGGCAGACTATACCAAAGGTGTGTTACTGACGCTATGGAACATACCTACCAAAACCCGATAACCCCCCGATGACTCTCATTAATAAAATAAGCATTAAACTATAGTCTGCACAAATGCAAAACAACTTCATTTATCTTTTTTCAGTGGTGCGGTTCATATTCGTACACAATATATAACACTACACAGTCAATATTTTTATAATTAATAGTTTATATGGTTTGTATTGTATTTTTGCTTTTTGTTCTTGCTTTTTTAAAAAACAAACAAAAAAACCAGCAAAAGTGCTAAGTGTTTAAAGTGCTGTTTTTCTTTTCTTGCAGTGCAGTCACCTAACCATTTATTGATAGAGAGCCTGTTGAAATGCTTTCAGTCAAGACTGCTGGAGAGGCTTTCGTTAGCACTGAAAAACAATTCAGGCAGGTAAGATTTATGACACAAGACTGAAGAAGCATGTAGGTCCTGTTTTATTTATAATGTTTTTGAAAGAAGTCTGTAATGCTCACCAAGGCTGCATTTGTTTGGTCAAAAATAAAGTAAAACAGTAATGTTGTGAAAAAGTATTACAATTTAACATAATTTGAATATTTTTTAAAATATAATTCATTCCATTCAAACAAAAATTAATCATCAGCATCATTACGCCAGTCTTCAGTGTCACATGATCCTTCAGAATTCCTCCTAATATGCTGATTTATTTTTTTTTTTTTGCTATTGAAGAAACATTTCTTCTTATTATTAACAGTTTAAACAGTTGTGCTACTTAATATTTTTGTGGAAACCATTACGCTTTTTATGAATTTGTTTATATATACATTTATTTGAAATCCTTTTTTTTTCTTTTTTTTTTCTTGTTTTGTTTTTTTTACATTATATGTATATTTATTTTAAGTCAGTTTAATGTATCCTTGCTGAACAAAAGCATTATTTTAAAAAAATGTTATCATCTGTGGCATTTCTTCAGGCTTCTTAGCAGAAGCTTAAATATAATCTACAAGTAAACTATTTTAATTATCGAAACAATAGTCTAGTTATTCATTCATAAGTAGCTTTAAAATAATCGCTTTTGTTATAGCATTCCTCGTGGATAAGTGGCCTACAAATAAACGTGTTTGCTAAAGGAGTAGAAGTCATTTATTAAGGGACAATATACAGCAAAGCATTATTACAGAACAAAACCAAAATATTTCACAAAAACCAACAAATGACAACAACAAAGAGAGAAAACAGAAATAGGCAGAAACAACAGATCAAAACTGGAGGCTTTAGGAACAGAGAGTATTAGCAGCAGTACATGGAGCAGTTCACCACAATGTGCAACATATGAAATGTTCTGCAGGTGTCTGTTTAAGAAAGCTGCTAAATTTGTTAATTTTTTTTTTTTTTTTTTTTTTTTTTTTTTTTTAGATTTCCTGTACAGTGAAAATATTTATTTTTTCTTTGTAAAAACATAATTGGGGGTTAAATCCTCTTCCCTTGAACCAATACCAGATAAGACAAGTTTGACATAATTGTCCTTCAGGATTGTCAGTTAAAGCAATCAGATAAGGTCCAGATCGTTGATAAGATTAAACATGCAACTTGATAAACTGATACTTAATGTGCCAAAATTAAGCTTATAATTAATAACAGGATTGCTGTTATATAAGCTAATTAGCACAATGGAACAAAGCTTAAGAAACAGAGTGATCTAACTGATGAGAGCTTTTACCTTTTTAGCTAGTTTTACCTTCGCAACAGTAATACAAATAAAAACTTTGAGATCTTTTTGTGCATATTTGGAAGCTGACACCTTATAAATAACTTAAATAGTTCAGTAGATATGCTATCATGCTTGTCTTTTGGCACTAAATAACTTACTTAAAGGCTTAAACATTCTGCACTGTTTAAACATCCACAGTTTTCTATGCACATAGTGTATAAAGAGGACAAGTGGTTCATGTGACCTATAAATAAGTGATTATGGCAATATTTGGTTTGTGTATGTAATTCTTAAAGCATTTTTAAGTGAAATTTGGAATGCGGCAGGAAAGAACGTGCAATTGTGCATAATCAAAACAAATTAATACAATAGTGCTCAAGAAAAATAACAATCAAAAATCACAAAAATGTCAGCACACATTTGCTCCCAAAAACACTTCCTAAGATTTGAACTAGAACATAGCCAGACTTGTGGCTTTCACTCCATCGTGTTTATAGGCTGATTAGTCATATTCACATAAATTATTATTCTTATTATTTTTTTTTTTTTTTACTTTTTTAAGTATTTAAAAAGCATGCCAAAGTTTTTTAGCTTCTGTGCCTCTGTGATTTGTAGTAGTTTGTGTAACTCTGCATGAGTCTCAATGTGCTGAATTATACTGTAATTTACTTATCTTAAACTTTTTACCAGAGATTATTTTTAGTAATTAAATCTGCATAATATAAAAACTATATGAATGAGATTGACAGGATGAATATAAATTATATTAATGATGAGAATAACAGAATGAAATAGACTTTTTTTCTCATTTCAACATGAGAACAATCACTTCAAGGAACAAGAAAGTCTTCTATTTATTTTAATTTCTTTTTTATTATGTTGCTATAAAAACATTTCCCCCCTCATATTTGAAAAAAAAAAAATAACACTTATACTTTTATTTATCTGTATATCTTATATAAAAATCTGAAACTTACTAAAAACTTACTGTTGCATTCTATCTTCATACGTACAGTATTTTGTATCTTCATAACTGTAAGACAAGTAATCCTGTATAGTTGTGAATGATTACCTGCCCTGTCCTTGAGAATACAATTAATTAAGATTAGTGTTATCAGTGTGAGCAATATGAACGATACTCAGGACAGAGTGCCCGTTGCTATAGGAACAGGGAACATAAGCTGATCCATGATCATTCTGAAAGTCTCTTAGGGGTTATGTTTTTTTTGTTGTTTGTTTTGGGTTTTTTTTGTGTTTTTTTACATACCTTGGTGTATAAATGTTTGTACTCATTACACTTGTATATCGACTGTTGAATAAACAAATACATCAGGTACCAAAAATTCTTTTTTAGGGTTAGAATTTTCATCGGACTCACTTTCCACTTCCTAAAATTCAAACCACCAGCATTGTCATGTAAATATTGCAACCTTTAAAATGCTTAATTGCTATATATATATATATATATATACACAATTTGATATATATCAGTTTGTTTGTTTAAGTTAATACAAATATTACTTGAAATTAATGAATTTTTCAAATGCTGAGTAATAAAAGGGATTTTCCTAGCAAAAAGGGGTCTGAGAAAGTAAAAGTGAATTAGAATCACATTTTAGGGTTTTTTCTGCTGTGCCGGTTTCCGTTTTTTTTTTTTTTTTTTTTTTTTTTTTTTTTTTTACTTTCAGTGGTGAGTGTCCCTTTAACAGTTATTTGGATCTTCAAAAGCATGATACATCATGCCCTCAGAGAGCAGAGTTCTTCAGCAAACAGCTGTCTGGACACTGATGATTGTGCACAATAACTTTATTATTTTAGGTGTGGTGACACAGTGATTATGGTTTCTGGAAGGGCGTGTGAGAATGTTTTTTCTTTAGTGTCTCACTGTTTGTTTTTGTGTCTCAGAGTCTTATATTGTGTTGTCACTGTACACATTGTAAAACTGTTGTAAAGACTGTAAAAACCATCCAACAGTCTCACGTAAATCATATCTTTTTTTACAAGGTGGTGATTTCACATGAATTTGTATGATGTGAATCCTATGAAAATGTATTGTTTTTAGAAAACCAGTAGCCTAAGCATAAAGGTCCACCTCCAAAACAGATATTTCAGATTGTACGAATAAGATCACAAAAATAAATCTGAATTAGCCACCTTTTCACCAAAATGTAACATAGTTACCCTATTGAAAAATAACTATACTAAAATGTATTTGAAATACATTTGCATTACACACAGAAATACCCTGCAAATAGTTTACTAAACTGGTATACTTCAAGTCTGCTAAATTGGAATTAAAAAGAACTGATTTTGTACTTAATGCACTTTAATTGTGGGGAAGTAGTGCTAAGTCCAACTAAAGATATACTGAAGTATATTTGATTGTGTGGAAGTGGAGCTATTGCAATTATAATTCAGGTAAATATCTTGCATTTAAAGATCAATATTATTGAAACAAATTTTAGGCTTAATATTAAGAAATGTGCATTGTTCACAAGTAGTGCTCCAAATACAGTTTAGTTATGATTTTTATATCAGTAAGTTTCAAATGATATGTCACTAAATATGTAATAGATTTTAACTATACTTAGTATTAAATAAATGTATTTTAAATATATTACTTTTTTACTGGGGTATGAATTGCCATGAGATTGTGTTGTAAAGACACCATAAAAAATCATGCCAAAAACAATGTTCTATTCTTCTAACAGTGAGCAACAACTATGCTCTTTTTCTATTGTAATATAATCGGATTTTATTATTTATTTATTTTTAGGTAAATTGGCTTAATACATTCTATTGACGGTTTACTAGTGTCTTTACATTGTTGTGGATTTTCTTGTCACAGAAGCTTCTCGTGATGAGTTACTGTAAGCAATAATGATAATGAATTAAAAAAGTAAAAAGCAATATTTCATGCTTATTCATTTTTACAGTGGTGAGTCTCCTAAAGTGAGTGCCTGGATGAAGATTTTCATGAAGTATTTTACACACTTATGGATAAGCACACATGTAGACACATAGCACATAAATTATCTTTTCAATGTAGAGTTTCTGTGTTGAGGTACAATATATGTTGAACTTTATCCAAGATGTTCTGGCAAGTGATAAACTATCAGGTAACTACATCTTTTTAATGCTCATAATCTTTTATCCTTTTGTAAATGTTATCTTTTTAGTGTCCAAATACCTATATTTGGCTAAAATGAATAATTTCTTGATTGCAGTGATGTCTTGAAAAGTTTAGCATTTATGCTTTTTGTACCAGTGGGTGGCAATATTACGTAGATTTTGACTGATTTTGAAAAAAATCGTTTTGGATTATGCTGTGTGTGTATATTTTTATGCATGTTTGTGTGTGAGCATATACAGTAAGGTCAAAAGTCTAAGTCCACTGCTAACAATGCTTTTATTTTTTAAAACCTGATGATCATGTTTTTTAAAGGACATGGAAACTTCAAAACTTTCCGATGTCCTCATGTGCATACTTTCATTGTCTTCACACCTACGTGATCATTGCACGTCATGAACGAAGCAAAGTATATCGGCGTTGTCACCTACATCAGGGCTGTGCCGAGGTGGGACAGACCGCCGCTGTCATGGTTAACCACTGAGTGAGCTAAATTTAATGTGATGATGTACTTTGACAGCAAGACTCTGATCTAGAGGAAGTAACCTGTCTCAACCCTCAACCCTCACCCTTTAGCCCATCCGATATGTAGATGAATTTGTTTCTTCATTAAAACAGATTTAGAGAAATGTAGCATTACATCACTTGCTCACCACTGGATCCTCTACAGTGAATGGGTGCTGTCAGAATAAGAGTCCAAACAGCTGATAAAAACATCACAATAATCCACAAGTAATCCACATAACTCATAAATCCATAATTTAACGCCAGTTGCATAAAAAGTTTAATCTAGTCTTAAAGGTCAGTCATATAATTTTTTTCTTTAAGACTCATCAACATTTTTCAAATTTGGTTACATTAAAACCTATATTAGTCTAAGCTGAATCCAAAACATAAGGCTGATTATCCCTTGGTTAACTGCTAGTTGGTCAAACTAGTTCTCAAGACACAAATAAAAAAATTAAGATAATAATTATTTTTATAGGAATATTGAAACTAAAATAAATTAAAATTAAAATAGAAATTATAAAAATAGATGCAGTTAATTTCCTGGTAATTAAAATATTAAGTATAAAGGTTATTATATAAAGGTTATTCATTTCAGTTTTATAAATGTTTATGGTAATTCAATGGCAAAAACACTAGTATTTGTAAAATTTGTGATATGAAAATGTTTATTTGAAGTCCATAAAGTCCTTCTGTCTTGCCTTAATCACTTTGTTGGCATTCGGCGTACCGCACTTCAGTGTTTTTCGTCATATTTGACCAATAGAACCTGTTCTGTAGTGATAGGGGACTCGTCCTCCTCCACCGCTTTTCTCTCTTGCCGGGTGCCACAAGGCTCTATTCTCGGACCCGTTTTATTTTCACTTTACATGCTGCCTCTCGGGTCCATTATAGCCAGGCATAATATAGCTTTTCACTGCTATGCTGATGATTTGCAAATTTGAGAAAAATTAGAAAATGCTGACGCAGTTGGGTCACTAATTGCATTCATGACATTAAACTATGGTTAGAGCATAATTTCCTTCACCTAAATGAAGAAAAGTCTGAATTTATTTTATTTGATTGAGGTTTGCCAGGATGGGGAGTCAGTGGAGCATGTGGTCTTGAGATGCAGCAGGTATGATGTGCAGAGAGAGTTGATGGGGAATAAGTTTAAAGAGAGAGGTTCAGGACATAACATTAAAAGGGCTATTGAGCTATATTGATATAGACTAGAATTCTTATGGATTTCTTAAGGGACACAGGTTTTTAATAGAGTATGAAGAGTATGAACAGGAGAATTGAGGAAGGTTAAAAATATTATTAGTATTATTAGTATTATTATATAGTAGAATTTGTGTTTGTATTTGTATGCTTGGGGGAGAAGGGGGGAAGGAGGGAATTGGTTGAATTAGTCTGTAAACCTATTATCTGATCCACACTCCGGAGCAGATGGTGGCAGTAATGCACCAATTACGCTGGATTCCAACTGCCGGTAAACATTAAAAAGAAGAAGAAGAATTTGATGTGCTGACTTCAAAGCTTAGACAAATTGTCAGAAATCTCGGTATGACTTTTGATAGTAGCCTGAAATTTGCTAAACAAATTGACAGCATGGTTAAAGATTTTTTTATTTTTTTTCAGCTACGTCTTTTGGCCAAGGTCAAACCATTTTTGAATCGCTCTGACCTTGAAAAAGCAATTCATGCTTTTATCAATTCAAGATTAGATTATTGTAATGCAGTTCATGTTGGTGTCTCACAGTCGTCCCTCAGTCACCTTGAGCTGGTGCAGAATGCTGCGGGCCGTCTTTTAACTAACACATGCAAATGTGAGCACATCATCCCAATTCTTTATTCGCTCCACTGGCTTCCAGTTTCTTTTCGAGTTGATTTTAAAATGTTATTGTTTGTTTTTAAAGCTCTGAATGGACTTGTCCCACCTTATGTAACTGAGTTACTGGCTTTTTCTGTAGCTGGGCCCAGACTCTGGAATAAGCTTCCCCCCGATTTGCGCACCATTAATGACCTGGGCCTATTTACAGCTAGGCTTAAAACTTATTTATTTAGACTGGCTTTTAATATCTAGCGATGTTGTGACATTTTTGTGTATTTTCTGTCATTTTTGTTGTTGGCTTATATTTTAGTTTTTATTGCTCTGTTTTTATTGGAAAGCACCTTGGTTCACCTTGAAAATCACAAAGGTCCACATAAATAAATGTAAATATCTTCAAAAATAAACTTCTAATGATTGATTTGGATGAGGAAATGTGTTTTGTTTTTTGTTTTTTCATCCATTGTGACTGTCGTCTTCATATGTGACCCTGGACCACAAAACCAGACTTAACGGGGTCATATGATGCGATTTCAAGTTTTCCTTTCTCTTTGGAGTGTTACAAGCTGTTCGTGAATAGATAAGATCCCTAAATCTGCAAAGACTAATGTCTCAATCCCAAAGACATATTCTTTATAAAAGTTAAGACTAGTCCATGCCCCCCTAAAACGCCTCGTTTAAACATGCCCACACATGTCTACGTCACGATGTGGGAAGATTTGCATAACGCCGCCCAAATGTTCATGCAAAGCAAGAAGGTGTAACCTTTGATTCTCGCTGTTGCCGCCGGCGCCATGTTGTGGAGACAGTGTTTCGTTGTGAAAGCGAAAATACTTTGTTTGGCCTTCCAAAAGAGGACACGACTAGAAATCAGTGGGTAAATTGTATTTACAACACTGTTCCAGAACAGTTCAACGCAAATATTCAGATGTGTGCAGCACATTTTATGGAGGACTGTTTCCTGATCCTGGGAGAGAAGACTACAGTGCTGGCTGTTCTGATTCACAGTCTGGAAGTACGTTTACATATGTAAAGGATTTGCCACTGATGATTCAAATGCGAGTTTTGAGCAGTGTAGAGCAGCAGTTCTCAATTCCGGTCCTCGCGTCCCCCTGCTCTGCATATTTTGTATGTTTCTCTTATGGCTTCAGATGTTTGTTCTATTCGAACGTAAGTGCCCTGAGAAGCGGACATCACAGGATATGAAAAATACATCGTATGGGGCAAAATTATAGATTTTTCTTTTATGCCAAAAATCATTAGGTTATTAAGTAAAGATCATGTTCCATGAAGATATTTTTGTAAATTTCCTACTGTAAATATATCAAAACCTAATTTTTGATTAGTAATATGCATTGCCAAGAACTTCATTTGGTCAAATTTAAAGGGGATTTTCTCAATATTTAGATTTTTTTTACTTCCTCAGATCCCGATTTTCGAATAAGCTTATTTATTTAGCTTTCAGATGATGTATAAATCTAAATTTAAAAAAAAATTGACCCTTATGACTGGTTTTGTGGTCCAGGGTCACATATACATTCCTAAATAGCATGTGTTGCTATGGAGTTTAGAATGTTTCTGCATGTATGACATCATACGGCTTCTTTGGCTCTCAAGTGACATTACTGTAGAATGCCAAAGATTCACTTTTTATATTTTAAGGGCCACAGCTCGCTGTCTCTCCTAAATGGCTTTTGCATTTCTTTTTGGCTGGCTTTTGATTCTTAGTTCATGCCTTAGTGTAAAGTCCTGTCTGCAGTGTGACCAGGTGGTTGTTTATGTGCATGAAGACTTCCTGTCCACAGTTAAAGGAATCACTGTCCGTGATCAGATTGAACTGAAGCAAATCATTGAGCATGCTTACATCAACTATCGGTACACCAGCAGACGGTTTCACGGTGTCATAGGTACTACTGTAATATAGCTGGAAAATACTGCTATTCATATCTGCAAAATTAGCTGTTTAGATTAGCACATTCTCTGAACAATTATCTCTAAATAACATTGCCTATGCTGAATTTTTTTTTTTTTTTTTTTTACTATTATGTTAATAGACATTCATGTCTGCAGAATTTTTCATTACAATATTTATTTTAATGGGTTATTATATACTATGAGTCAAGAGTACAATGCATAACCTTCCAGCAGGCTAGGGATATTATAGTTAACTAAAACAATATAAAAAATTTGATGTACTATAGTAAATAAAACTAAAACTAAAATAAAACTTAATAAAAACTCATAGACTAAGAAAAATAACAAAAACTTGAAATAACAAAAAAATTAAGACAAAATGGAAACTAATTCTTATTCAGAGGAAGGCAACCTTGAAGAAGATCATATATATATATATATATATATATATATATATATATATATATATATATATATATATATATATATAAAGGTTTATTAAAATTGTTGGTCAATATATTTATGCTATTTTGCTGTTTTGATGGTTTTTCCACTATTCAACAATTTGGAAAAAGGTGGGAAAATGCTTAGGTGTTTTGAAACTAATACACGCAAGATTGGCCAAATTTCTATTTTGCTTTCAAATTATATTTTTAAATGATGATGTTGAGTGCTATCTGATGTTTGCTTTAGATCCCACGACTCTCTATCGTGCACGGACAGAATACCAGAGTGAATTCAAGAGGCACTGGAAAGAGGACAGGACAGGTGAACGCTTGTGAGGCAGATTATGTCTTCTTTCATGTTTTAAAAAGAAGAAAAATTCTAGTCTGAAGTCTAGAGGAAAAACACCAGAAAAAGTAAGATGCTTTACATCTGACAACATGCAAAACTAATGTTGTGTTCTTCTTGTTTAGATTCTGTTCAGTGGGATATGATCAATATAGTGGAGAAAGGAAAGAAAATCCTTCAGAAACATTTGGAGATTTTTGCTGCCCACGGTATGGCATACTGTACATTTGTTTTATATACCAAAAAAAAAAAAAAAAACGTGTCAGAACATCTAATTCTCACTAATTATCATTTTTTATTATTATTCTTTTTCAAAGGTCTGTGTCCAAATAAATGTGGTAAGTACAGATTTGAGATTCCTCTATATTTCTTTATAATGTTATTCTAAATATCTTTACACAAGAAGTCCAAATTTTGTACACACTTATTCTTTGTTAGTACACCAGAAAAAAACAAAGGTGTAGGAAAAATTTTACACTCAGTAAATTTCACAGATAATTACAGTGAAACAAGCAAGTAACACATGTAATAAATGAAATGTGAAATGGTGTATGTGTTACAGGACACTGAGTGTGTAAAGTATGATATATTTATCGCTCATTGGGTGTGTGGGTGCATACGGATGCTTGTTTGCTACAGGGCTGTTGTATCAGAGAGTGATGAACTGCACTTCCTGCCAGTATGGGCTCTTTATGTGTCAGTCAGCCATGCCACCACTAGACTGTGGAGGTGAGACAGACAAACGCCTACGGATACACACACCGAGATGATTTTATCTGACTATATTAACACAGCACACTTCTCTTTTGTCCTTCTATCTTCTTTGTATTCGTTCTCTCATGCGGTGTTCCTATCAGAGCATCATCTTGAGGCAGATGAAGGAGAGGAGGTGGTGCTGGACTGTTTCCTGCCCTGGCACGCTCTTGTAGTTGGGCAGAACGAGTACCAATACTCTTGGCATCCTGGAGAAAAGAATGTACATGCACACAGACAAACAAACACATTTGCTGTTTTCAAAGAATCCTGAAGCCATTTTGAATACTGTTTCAGACAACATCAGAAATACACTGTAGTATGTTTTTTTTTTAAAAGAGTCCTTATTACAGTTGACATACACTTTAAAAGAATATAAAAGACTGTAATGTTTTCGGAAAAACCTAATTGAATGAAAATTTATTATAGTTTAAATTTATATTGAACAGAATTAGCTAAACTTAAGAGTGCTTTTGACCCACTTAAGTATTACTAAGTAATATGCAGTGTACTGCATAATTTATGCAGGCATTTTACTGTAAAGCCTTAAATGTAATATTTGAATAACACACTACAGGTAAAATTACAGTCAAATACTTTACATGTACTTTAGTATTCAGCACATCAAAATAAATGTAGCTACTATTTAAAAAAATGACCAAAAAATTAGCAAAAAGATGATTTAAAATGTACTTTAAAGGGATACTCCACCCCAAAATGAAAATTTTGTCATTAATCACTTACCCCCATGTCGTTCCAAACCTGTAAAAGCTTTGTTCGTCTTCGGAAGACATTCTAGATATTTTGGATGAGGCCGGGAAGCCTGTGACTGAGTCGTCAGAATACTCCATCTGCCATCAGCTGTGCAATCTGGGTTATATAAAGCGACGGGAACACTTTTTGTAAGCGAAGAAAACAAAAATAACGACTTTATTCAACAATTCCTTTGTCAGCAGTCTCCTCTGTGTCTCTCCATATCACCGTATGCTTCGTATGCTCTTTGGTATCACAAGGATGTGCTGTTTCTACGTGTAATTAGCTTTGATTTTGAAAGAAAACAGCGCATCCTTGTGGCGCGGATGATACCGGAGAGCATACGCAGCATACGGTGATACTTGGCAGTCAGTGGGACAGTCACAGTCACAGAGTTTTCATCCAAAATATCTTAAATTGTGTTCTGAAGACAAATGGAGCTTTTACGGGTTTGGAACGACATGGGGGTAAGTGATTAATGACAAAATTTTCATTTTGGGGTGGCATATCCCTTTAAGGTAAAATTTTCATTTGTCAATATTACAAAGTGCATTTTTCAAAGTTTACTTATATGTGTTGAGAAACAGCCATGAAAGTGGCTCTAAATACATTTAAGTGGCTTTTTATTTCAGTATACTATAGTTTTTTAATATATAAATGAACATTTTTTACACTATTTGTGCATTTTACATTATTTGTGCTATTTGTGTATGTTGGAGAGTAACTAGCTAAAAGTAGAGTTGCTAACTTAACTAATTTTCATAGTACTGTAGCATGACAGCTACTTTTCCCAACAAGTACTAGTTATATCATTATCTAATGATGTGTCATTTTATAGTAATGTTAAAGAAAACATGTCACCTTGAATAGCTTTAATATACCTTGTAGTCTACCAGGTAGCCTACTTTAAATCATTAGCTATTTGCTTGATATAAGCTGCAGTTTTAAAATACAATCAAGTATTGATCTTTCCAGACCAGAGTGCACTGATTTAAATTTGAATTATTTACTAAAATGTACTAAAACGCAGCCTGTTTATTATTCACTGCAAGCTGTCAGATGAGGGAGAGTATGAAGCGCTGGTGGTGACAGAGGAGTCTAAAATTGTCCTCAATCAGCTGAAAGTCAATGAGGAAGGCATCTACCGCTGCCTCCTACAGGATCAAAAGGGTACTACGCTGTCCCGCATGTATTTCGAACTTAAAGGTAGGCGACGTTTATTAAATTTAATAACTCATTGTGGTCTAGATTTGTCCTCCTCTCATCTGTGTCTCTTTCCCTCAGTCAACCCACTGCCGTCTACAACCCCTAGACTGATTGTGGCTTTGCCGTCCCTGCCCTCGGGTTATGATGCCACACTTCACGGCCTTCAGAGGAGCAGTTTCATCATTATAGTGATTTTACTGACTGTACTCAGCATCACGGGCAGCCTTGTCATCATAGTGAACCTAAGGTATGTCATAACAGGATGGTTAGAACATATTAAAAAGGGGCTTTTGAATATAGTTTGAACAATAACAAGAACAAAATAGAAACTGGGCGAGAATAAAGATAGGGAAGGAAAGAATGAGTAATTAAATGATCAAGCAGTTATTGTGCATTTTGTAGAAAAGGACCTGTGGGTTTTTCCCTAGATTTTGCTTCACAGAACATTTATTGGATGGCCTTACAGTTTATTAAATAATTGTCCTTCTGTGCATATTTTTTGCTACTATTACTGTAAATAGTAGCAGTATTATATTCAAGTCAAATTTCGTTTCATACAAGCTTCAATTTAAGTGACATTTGTTTATATTTTTGTTCATTTTCATATTTTGCAAGACATAAATGAGATATAATCAGGCCCACATGGAATCAGAAGATCAGCAGATTTCCACAGAAGTGTAATGGAATGCTTGTCATTGTTTGTTTATGAAATAGCATGCCCAGTGTTGTTACTTCAATCAGGACCACTTCCGTCAAGTATATTTATGACAATTATATTGCATACAGTTAGTGTTGGTGGTATGGTTAAGTTCTGGGCAACACTTCACACTCCTGTCCATGCAGCCATGCTTGGAAGAGCGGGGAGAGCAGCAAGACAAACCCCCCTGGGGTACAGAACAGAACCATTATATACATATATAATTACAATTCACAATTACATGAGTTGTAAACAAAACGTGATAGAGACTGCTTCCAATGAAGAGAATGAAAAGAAAGAACAAAGTTAGATCGGATTAGAGGTTCAGTTGGTGGAGTTGGGGTTGGAGGAAGGAGTTAATTGCAAGCAGCGATACGATGGAAGAGACGCTGAAGAATGGGAGTTTAAATAGACCACATTGGAACACGTCAGGACACCTGAGTGTCAGCTGATGCAAGCGTGACTAACGTGGCCTGACTGAACTAGCGCAATGCTGAATTGTTAACTAAAACTATTACGAATCATCTTCATTAATTGCAGTAAAGCTGAGATAAAATAAAGTATAAGTATTAGATGTCATTCTGTCATGTTGCTTTGTGTCGCTCTGACAGAGTGACCATGAAGTGGCAGGAGGAGGAAAGAGACAGCAGGAGAGGAGGAGAGGGGGAGGATGTGGAGAACCTTGAGCTGGTGAATGTGACAGAAAGAGGGTGTGATCCAAAGAGACACGAATAAATGACTACAGAGCCCCAAAAAGACTGATGAATGTGAATGTTTAAAAGATCATACATTTATTTCACATATATAGATTTTTAAATAACGTTAGGGTCAGTAATTATTATTATTATTATTATTTTTGATTTAATATTTAAATACATTAAAGTAAAGAAATTTATGTATAATGTGACACTGAAGACTGGAGTAACAACTGCTGAAAATTCAGCTTTGCAATAAATTCCATTTGAAAACAGTCCCATGACGCATGCTCAAAATACACATAAAACAGAAACTCATTTCCATTTATTTATTTATTCCACTTGTATTCATTTCTTTTTAGTATTTAAATTTATATGAGAAGTCGATGGCAATTTTACGGCATGTAAATGAAAGAAAAAAGAAGAAGCAGCATTTGGGAAAAGCTCATTCACAAAATAGTGACATCATTGTTTGACATGAAGTCATGTGACAAGCTCTGGAGGTAGATTTTTGTGAGTAATTTACAGTATTTTGGGTTTATTTCAGTGGTTAATGCCATTTGCATTATTATCTGTCCACCAGGTGCTGTCTTATGTTTTTCAATTACACACTGAGTTCACAAACACGCACACACAATGTAAAATAGATCCATTCACTGGTAATGAAAAAGGAAGACGTGGGAGAGAATGAGAGATAAAGTGAGATAAATAAATCTCTTGGATTACAATGTTTTTCTAGAATGAATATTCCCCTGCCTACTGGTTAATCCTGGGGATTATCCGCTCTTCTGGCCAGAGGAGAGTACGCTGAAAACTCTCAAATGCTTGTTTTCATATGAAGTTCCCCTTCGGTAATTGAGATACTGTCAGACTTCCTGTTCAGAATGGCTCCATTACATCTGATCGACTGTTTTTCAGTTCTTTCAGTTACAGTATTGTGTTGTTCGGCGTGAACAGGTGGCTGAAGTCTATAGAAGATATATCAGAAATTTGTATAGACTTTTTATCATAGTATTTCATTATTTCAAAGCAGCTTTATAGAAAATCACAATGTTAATGTTTATGATATCCTTATATTATCATGTAACTGGGGATTCTCTGGAAAGTCCTTTAAGTAACAGGAAATGAGCAATTTTGAAAGTTCTGCTCAGTTGTGATTTTGATTGACTGGTTTTTGATGCTTTCAGTTATTGTTTACTATCTTTCTGCATTTTCCTATTGTTTTACCAAGACGAGTGACATCATGGAAGGCAAGAAACACTGCCAGAGTAAACGCAGGTCGAATAGTTCTTCCAAAACATTTTTTTTTTAAAACTCAGCTAATTATATTAGCTTATTTATTCCTCCAGCTTTTGTGGCTTGAACAGGTTATTTGTTTCTCTGGAACAAAACACAGAATACAAAACAGAACACGTACATAGAATCAATTTTGATTTTCACTGGATTACTCATCAACTTCCTTTATGAGACACAGACGGATTAAACAAAGGTGGAGGAGGCATCCCTCAAGCAAATATTTTTTTAGCTACATTTGCAATTTTTGATCAAGATGTATTAATTTAAGAGTATTAAAATTAGGCTGTGTCGACAATCATGACGTACATAAATCATTTCTGGAAACAACTAACACAGGAAATATTAAAATAAATAAATATCTATTTAAAAAATAATAATAATAATAATCTGCATGTTCACACATCTGTAGGTGATTATTAAAGTGCCAAATATTTAAATTTCTGTTGTTTTAATTAATTTATTTAATGTATTAGAATTTGTGAAAAATTAATGCATCATATAATACATTGATTATATAATGATGCATACAATAATATTTAGTTAAGTTGAATTCTTTTCCGACAGTAAACAGGCCCTATTTCTACAGCAAGAAGGGACAGTTCTATATTTTTTTCTCTGCCAAACAGGAAGTTGTGACATTACATGGCTCATTACACTAACCTCAGCCCACAGCAACATCTTCGCAACAGTTTACACATTTAAAATGAACACCCTCGCAAAACCACATATAGATTATTCAGTTCCACACACAAACATTAATGCAGCAGGTATGTATGCTGAATTAACGCATAACATATGATGAAATAAACAGCTGAGAATGGAAACAATGGAAAACTTTATTTTTTTATGTACTGTATCTACTCATTCTGAGCTGCTTGTTTTTTCAGTTATTGACTGGCAAGGCGTATTGCCTGTAGTAGCAGCAAGAACATCAACAACAACGTTATTTGATTACTGTCATGGTAGAAATATCCCTTTTTGTGTAATCTGTGTAATCATATTCTTTTTTTAAAATTAATTGCACTAAATTAACACATTCAGTTAGTTAAAACATGAACAGGTAATCTCATATTAACTGTGAAGTTAGTCTTCACTAAATAATCTTTTGATGCAATGATGGTGTTGCTTTACACACCAATTATTTGACATGTGAAGACATGCGCTCAAAGTCAGACTAATATGAGGCAAGTACGAACACAAAACCTCATATTCTTAAGCTTAAAAGGAGGAGGAGTGTGGGATGAAAGAGTGGCCGCTGTTGTGGGAGAAAGTATAGGGGAAAAAGACGGGGGAGAAACCGAGTGAATGAAGGGAAATTCAAGACTGAGGGAGTGAATGAGAAAGAAGGACGGAGCTGAACTCAGCTGCTCTTTACACACATTCAGGGAAAGAAAAACAGTGCATGGGAGGATCCTCCTCCTCTTCCTTTAACAAAAGTGGTTTTAGTTTTGATTTGTGATTTTAGGGTGAGCTGAATATGTACAAGTGTTTATTTTACAATGTGGAGAAATACTGTATATTTTGGCAGATAAGAAATGATTTCAATCAATGAAATGCTACTTTTCAGTAAAACATCAAAATGTTTCTTTATCATTTTAACCCTCGTGTCTTGTTTGGGGTTTCAGAGAATCATGCTAATAGCTCAGAAAAAATATAACAGTGATGTATCAGATTGATATAACTATTAAAAACCTGTTTATGTATATATTTGTGTGATGTCAAACGATTAATCGATTAATAAAAGTTTTTGTTTATATAATATATATGTGTGTACTGTGTATATTTACTATGTATAATATAAATACACACATGCATGCATATATTTTGAAAATATTTAGATCTATTTACATGCGCTTATGTATATTCATATTATTTATATTATATTTAATGAATAAACAACATATTGTTTCTTAAATATGTACATGCATGTGTGTGTATTTATATATACATAATAAATATACACAGTACACACACATATATTATATAAACAAAAACTTTTTTTATGTGATTAATCAAATTACTTTAGTTTTGGGTCTCACAGAGTCTGGAGATAAAATATAAAATAATACAATAAAAAAAATAATAATAATGATAATGTGTAGAGATACTCTCCTGCCAACTGCTTATTTTAATTTCTTAGTTTATCGTTAGTAGTTTTTTTTTTAGCTGATGTGTCAGTTTGACTGAAACAGAATTACTAAAATCGATACCAGTCACATGATAAACAAGGCAGCTAATGATTCAATAATATCTGCCATGTGGGTTTCGGTGAGGTCTGAGGAAAAATAAGACAAAGACTTAAATATCTAAATAAATGTATTGATATACACGTACATCACCCCACATATAAAAATAGTAAAGTAAATTGTAATAGAACATGAAAGTTAAGAATAATCTTTCTTGTCAGCATGAGGCATAATGATGTCATTTTAAGTCATGCTGGTTATGTTGACCGCAAGGCGTTTTTAGTTATCTTATGGGGGTGTTTATGAGCAAAAGCACAAGTCTGTATTCTTGTGATGATGACTCACAGACTCAAACATCCTCCCTCATGTTAGTAGTGCCATTTGTTTGTTGTTGTCATTTGAAATAAATAATAGGTAAGCTCAGAACTGTGGGTGACGTTCCACACTGTACAGAAATAAATGTGGGTGAACCTTTTTTTGTTGTTGTTTTTTTTTTTTTTAATCACTGTCTATTAGTTTCTACCTTCATTTAAATTTACATTTGGTTACTAGTTTCTATACATTCATTCGAATGTACAGTTTATTCCTGGCTACTAGTTGCTGTACTTTCACAGTAATTTTACAGTAGTGGTTCTACAATAAATGACAACTGCATACTGTGACAATGACTGTGATCAAATGACTATCAACAATAACTGTAATTGTTATCGTTGTGATTTATTAGCATGATTAAATATATTTTGTTTCTTTTTTTCTTCTGTTTGACGGACAATTTATTTTAAAATTATGTTAACTTCAGTGACCAGTGTTAAGCTGCTGTCCCCGTTGATGAGTCATACTAATACTGTAGTTCACCTGACTCAGCTCACCACAATAGCATAAAAATCCCCAAACACTCATTAAGGAACAGTTCACCCAAAATTGAAAATTTGCTAAAAATTACCCTCAGGCCATCCAAGACGAGTTTGTTTCTTCATTAAAACAGTTTTGGAGAAATTTAACATTACATCACTTGCTCATCAATGGATCCTCTGCAGTGAATGGTTGCTGCCAGAATGAGAGTCCAAACGGTTGATAAAAAACATTACAGTAATACACAGCTAATCCAAACGACTCCAGTGTATCAATGGATGTTTTGTGAAGTGAAAAGCTGTGTGCTTGTAAGAAACAAATCCATCATTTAGGCCTTTTAATTTAAGCCATCACTTCTGGCCAAAATAGTCCAGTCCATAATCCATAATAAAGCTTCCTCCAGTGTAAAAGTCCATCCACTGTTATCCTCGCACATAAATTCCACTAATATATTTGTTTTGAATTGTTTTTGCTTTTAAACAGAGCTTGATCTGTTCATATTTCTCTCTTAATTCAAAAGCGATGATTTTTCGTTGGGGAAAACAATATTATGGATGGACAACCTAGTTAGATGCAAAGGTTTGAAGTTAAAACATCAGACTTCATAGTCAATCACTTAAGTATCTGTGTTTGTTCATAAAAAATATCATGTTATATAAAAAAAATAAAAAATGGGTGCAACACTACATTACACGTTTTAAACAAGCAATTGTATGGAGATTTTAGACACCTTTGTGTTGAAGTTGTCCTTGCTTATCCATTAAGAACAGATAATGTGAGGTCAAGTATAATTACAAACATATAAAAATGCAAATTAATAAGCTTGTTTAATTTTTGCTACATAATAACCAACTGTGTTCTGGTATACTATTACACTTGAATTGAAAATGAATTCAATTATAAAAAGGTCCAGCTTCCCAGTCAAAGTAAACACTAATGATATTACTTAAACTGTTATCCCACAATGCTGCGCAATATGACTATTATTTATTGTATTTACAGTGGCTTCTTGTGTAATGGCAAAAAATGACAGTCTGCACTGATCTCACTGTCAGATTCTTAAAACAGCATTTTATTATAATAAATCATTATCTTGAATCTTGTACAAATCTGGCAGTGTGTGATTAATAATTCTGTATATCTTAAATATTGAAAGAGAAGCAGAGGGCAAAACAATGAATACAAAATACATTGCATTCAAAAGTAATGAAATTAGTCTTTAAAGCTGCACACAAAGAGCTGGTGCAGAGTCCAAAAATGGGGGAAAGTGCAGAGAAAGACAAATAAGCTGTGATAGGAACAGAGAGAGTGTGAATGCAGGGTTTGTGAATGTGACCTCAGATTGCAGACTGCTGTTAAAGATTATCCAGCCCCTTGAGCCGTTTAATTCCAAACATAATCCTGCATCCAGTGTTCATGTTGTTTTTCCACTTTATACCACATGGCCTATTTCTCCACTGCACATCGTTTCATTTACAAGTTCAACAACCCCACCCCCCCCCCTTTATAGCACTTGTGTGTGGACGTGCATGGAGAATGTGGAGTCATGGACAACCAGGTGGATGCGTGGGAGGCCGTGCTATTAGACTTTTTCACAAAAACCTGCTCCTTAATGTCTACAACTGTGTTGTTTGTTCTTAGAGGTTAAAAAAGACGTACATTTGAAATGGATCTGTTTGTCTTTGCGTTTGTGCAGTCATGTATAGAATTGATTTTAGAGCACTTAAAAATCATTCAATTACCATGGAACTAAATGTATTTTAGATATGCTTACTGTATATAATCCTAATAATAAATCTTTAGTATTGTAATTTTAGGCTGAGTTGAATATGTACAAGTGTTTATTCTCAACTGTCATCTGCTGGCAGAGAAATATATTACCATGTTGTGAAATACTGTATATTTTGTAAGGCGAGAAATTATTTCAATCAGTGCAATGATTCTTTTTATTACAACATAAAAATATTTCTTATTCTTTTAAACCTTGTTGGGGCTTCATAGTCCCCAGAGCTACTTTAATAGCTCAAAATATTATTCATCAGGATGATATGTCATGATGCATTTCCTAATCTTTTGAGAGTTGATTATAATCAAAATTTCTATTGAAGAAATGACTTGTTTGGAGTCTCAGAGACACTAGATTGTGATAAAATTGTAATAAAATTGTCTGATATACACTCTTGCTATCTGTTTATTTTTATTTCTTCATTTTAATGTCTATAAAACTTCAATAATATCCGCTGCCTGGGTTTTGATGAGGTCAGATGAACATATTAAAGAACTTGAAGGAAACATTAGGTACATTTCTAAATTATAATTATTATTTTTACACCTAAATGCATTGCAAATACATGTATGCTTACTGCATATAATCCTAATAAACCTCTAGGATTTTTATGATCAAATCAACTAGAAATGTCTAGGGTTCATTCCAAACAGTGTTTAGATAATATGCCACCTGCAGATGTCAGCTTCATAGTCACATGATGTGAAAACACAACCTTTTACTTCTGAGTAAATATTGGGCTGCACTGTACTTTGAAATGCACTGTTGTTTTTAATAAAATCTAAAATCTAAACGTTATTTATTGGTCCACTTATTTTTAACAAACATTTTTAGTTGCAAAGCACTTACCTTTATAAATTGTATTATAGCAATAAATGCACTGCATTGCTGTTTTGCTTTTTCTTAGCATCCTTTATATCTGTCATTTTAACAAATTGCATCACCCACCGAAAGTGTACACCTGTGTGGAAAGTTGCAGCGCGGTGTATTTTACCCACACAAAATGACATGGTATGGTCAAGCATGAAAACACATCGCCTTCAGCGCGTGGTTTAATGTTCCTGATTTAACGATGTGACCTTGCCCAAGGCCCTCAAGCCAACCACACAGGTGTCATAATAGAACGCACTCTAACGTGTGTGTGTGTGTGTGTGTGTGTTGCGGTTCTACGGCTCTACGGTACTGCTTAAACTCACGTCACAAAATAAAAACACGGGTAACCCCAACGACCACGTGCCAGTGGGAAAAGAATTGTGAGAGCGTCAAGAGCCATATATGGAATGTCGGTCTTAGTCAACGGGCCATATATGGTGCTTCCGTGCGTGACGTCTGTTCCTATTGTGGAAAACGAAGGCGTGGCTGTGGCGGAGGAGACGCGATACAAATACTGTTTCCAACCCTGCCTTACTGTAGAATCACATCTGCTGACAAATAAAGGACTTTAAAACTAAGCTTTGACGAAAAACTGAGAACGATAATACGAAATTGACATTTAAAGACAAAATTATTCGATGTTCATTTTAAAGTGATAATACTGTGAAAACACACAGGCCTCTACGAACAAAATAATATATATATTTATATATATATATATATTTTTGTGTCATCTGTTTTTATTGTTTACAGTTCTTCATCTCTAGTGGACAAACGAATTCGTTCCCATTTATTTTAACGCGCTGTTGTTTATGCTGTGAAGAATATTCGTTTCTCCTCACGGCTGTTGTTTGTCTGGAGAGGTCATGGGTATTGGCGACCCTCTCGAGATCTCAGGCAGTGAGTTGGTTCATATTTTGCGGACTCCCTCTGAGCTCTTCGCGTCTGGGGGATGCATCGTGTTGGACTGCCGGCCGTTCCTCGCCTTCTCCCGAGCGCACATCCTCGAGTCCCGCAACGTTAACTGGAATTCCATGCTGAGACGGAGGTCCAAGAGCTCCGTGGTGTGTCTGGAGTGGCTGGTGGCGGATAAGTCGCTCCTGGCCCAGCTGCGGAACGGGGACTTCTCTCCGGTGGTGGTCCTGGATGACAACAGTCGCTCGGTCAGAGATCTGAAGAGCGAGAGCCTGGCCAGTCTCCTCCTCAATGCCCTTCAGTCAGAGGTCCAGTCTGCCTCGACGCACATCTGCTTCTTACAAGGTAAACTTCACAGAACAGGACATGCTGTCATTGTTTTGGGGGGAATTAATGCTTCAGTTCAGTGAACTGCTAGATTTTATTATTTCTTTACACTGTAAAATGGTTTCGCAGGTCATTAAAAAATCTCGTGAAAAAAAAAGCTTGTAAAAAGTATGTGATAACATCTAAATGAACTGTAACAGTATGATTTAATATAACTCAGGATGACTAAAATATCTTACACCAACGAAAAAATTATATTAAAGAACATTTATAGATGAAATAGCGCTTTAAATCATATGACTTTTCTTGTAGTGGCATATTTATAAGGTATCTATCTATCTATCTATCTATCTATCTATCTATCTATCTATCTATCTATCTATCTATCTATCTATCTATCTATCTATCTATCAAATAGTAGTATTTTATATTCTAGTATGATTTAGTATGACTATGGGATAGTATGATTTATTATGACTCAGACGGACTATCTTATATCAACAAAAGTAATTAGATGCTATAGTTCTATATTCATATTATTAGTTGGGAAATGTAACTTATTTGCATACTGCATAAACAACTGCTTTATACACTGTAAAAATGATTTGTCAGGTAACATAAAAATGTGCGTCATGAGGTAACATTTGCATCAACTGTATTTATTCCAGTCAAAAATAATTACAAATATATATATAATATTACAAAGGAGAAATTTACCTTGTTTTACAGTGTATTACATTCGCACCATAGGTTATTTTTAATTGAAAATGTAATTTTTGCTACACTTGCAGGCTTGTTACAAATTTGTTGAGATGTTTGCTTGCTCTGTTTGTCGAACCCTGTAAAATGAAATGCACGTTATTAAAAACAGTTTTTTTCCTTTGACCACTTCTAGGTGGATTTGACGGGTTCTTCGCACTTTATCCAGAGCTCTGCTTTAGCCCTCCTGTCATGTGCTCAAATCATCCTGCTCTCAGTGATTCAGAGCCCATTGTTTCCGGAAGAAAGACTCCTCTCTATGATCAGGTTAGCTATGTGAAATCTCGAAATCGTTATGAATTATCTAACGGCATTTAATATATCACAATGTGCTTTAAAGACACTCATTGATTTTTGTCCTTTGTGATTTCTAGGGTGGTCCAGTTGAAATCCTCCCCTTCCTCTTTCTGGGCAGTGCGCATCACTCATCCAGACGTGAGACTCTGGAGCGATGCGGGATCACGGCTGTGCTCAACGTATCCTCTTCCTGTCCAAACCTGTTTGAGGAGGAACTTCAGTACAAAACTCTGAAGGTGGAGGACAGTCTGGCCGCAGACATACGCGTCCTCTTTCCAGAGGCCATCCACTTCATCGGTAAGTCATAGTGGCATCAGCAAAAATACATTTCTGAATCCTTAAGGAATATAATAATGACCTAAAAACTAAAGTTTACCTTTGTTGCATCTGCAGATTCGATAAAAGAGAGTGGTGGTCGAGTGCTGGTCCACTGTCAAGCAGGAATCTCCCGGTCAGCCACCATCTGCCTGGCGTACCTCATAAACGCTCGACGTGTCAGTCTGGACGAGGCCTTTGACTTCGTAAAACGCCGCCGACAAGTCATCTCACCCAACTTAGCCTTCATGGGCCAGCTTCTTCAGTTCGAGACGGACGTTTTGTGCCCCTATTCTGTACTAGACAGAAAAAACGGTGGCACTGCTTTTTGAACTTTAATGTCTTGAACTGTCTCCACTTACTTTCAGAAGACAGATCTACTGGCCACAGCTTTGACCTCAAAGACTGTGAAAGATCTGCAAAGGTGGTTTCAGGAAGGTTTAGTTTGATGCTATCTATGGGTGTACAAACGAAAGACTCTCAAGACTCTTAATAAGGGGACCAAATGAGGCATCGTGCCCTTTAAACTACCCAAACTTGTTTGGGTAATAGATGGCATCAGCTGGCTACCTGTTCTCGATTGTTTATGGCAATACAAACTAAACATAGAGGAATGGCTTTCAGTGTTTCCGAACAACAATGGCATCGCTGACACACCGCTACACCCAGAAGCCCTCATGGAAAATGTAATAATCACATGTTATTGTGATATTGTACTACTATGATCATATAACATCGACCCAAGATAACTTGCATATGAGTTATTAATGAAAGAGAAAAACAACTTACCCAAAAATGGGTAATAAAGCATTTCGCTTTCATTTTGGCTTGAGCGGTAATATACGTTAAGGATGTATGTGTGCAAATTGTTGCATCAGTCAATGTTCAAGTTGACTGCAGAGACTGATGCTGTGACCATATAAGGCTGTGACGTGTGGTTAGTCTTCTGTCTGGTAAATGTCAAGTTTTTCCATGAAGTTACTGTCTAATTGTCTGTCTCAAACAAGTTTTAAAGGGCAAAGACCTGACAAACTGTGATCTTAGGTCATTTTAAAAGCAAGTTGTGTCATGATAGGCACTAAAGCCTTTTTGTAATTTATTTTATTTTTTTATAAAGTGTTATGTTATTTCCTTTCTTTTTGTGAATATTTATTTATATCTTTTCATCCAAGCAATGCACTTTAAATTAGATTTGTTTGATAATAAGATCTTTTGTAAGCTATGTGGTTCACTTATTTCAATATGTAAATAAAATGATGGATAATTTTTTTAATGCAGAAGTCAATGTTGTTGTCTTGTATCATGTTTTAAATTATTAATTATGGTCTTGATTCTTATTATAGGCCACCTTCCATGTAAGATATTAAAGTCCAAGTAAAGACACTTTACTTAATTTGAGAAATATAGTCACAATTAGCCATTATGAGAATTGCACATTATATTTTTTCTGTTTTCTCGTATGCTTACCAAGACTGCATTTTTTAAACCAAAAATGCAGTTACATTATAAAATATTATTACAATTTATTTATTATTATTTTAATTATTTAATTACTATTTATTATTATTTATTTATTATTTACAATTATTACGATATAAAATAACCTGTTTTTATTGTAATATATAGCAAAATATATAATTTATTCATTTGACGCAAGTCTGAATTTTCAGCATCATTACTCCAGTCTTCACTGTCACACCATCCTTCAAAAATAAAGCTTTTTTTTTTTTTCTCTCTCAGAAATTTTTGATAAACAGCATTTACGTGAAACAGTAATCTTGAGTCTTGCTAAAGGTACTGGTCCCAAACATTTGCAAGTTAGTGTTGCAGTAATAAAGCGTTCATAGGTGTGAAGGTATCATAAACAGACAACTGCTAATTTCTTAGTTTATTTCACATTGTTGAAATAGTCTTTGGCATACGTTTAGGTACTATCTGCCATTTCTCGGTACTGTGGTAATGACGCTAAAGTACAGTATCTAAATGGAAATTGAATGCTTTTTGATATAAGCAGCTGAAATATTTTACCACAGCGCCATCTACTGACGAAGTAAAAAAAAAAAACTGCTGACTCTTCTTGCCAAGCAGTAATACAGGAGGCCACAAAGTGGCAGTGTTAGTCTTAAAATCTATAAGTACGAGCAGCTCTCTAACTTACCTTATTTATAATGATGATTATGATGATTATTATTTAACTCTTTTATTGCACTATAATTGTTGAATGTGTTGAAGTTGAGCAAATACCAATGAAGAAGTACAGCAAGAAACAGAGTAGTTTGTTTTGTAACTTTGGAGCATTGTGTAGAATTCATCAGCAAATCAGAGATCACCAGTAAATGAGCATGTGGGGTGATTCGTGATTGTGTAACAGAAGGTCATTGCTGCTTACAGCCATCAGCATCTGCAAATCTTTCATTGTGAGCATGGGCATGGAAAACACTGATTTGTTTAGCTTTCTGCCACACTCTGATGGAAGCTCTAAACACTTAGGGTGAAACAGACTGCGGTTGCCATGTGAAGCAGATCCTGTGCTGACAGCGTTGATATGGTCTCATGTCCCTCAAAACTCAGGACATCCTCTGTGTGATGCTATCTGGCAAACATCTGTACTTATTTACTTACTCAGGCAGTTTTAAAATGAAATTTAGATTGAATTCAGCCTTGTTTCATTTGGTTTGAGTTCCAGTGATGGCCTCTCGATATTTCTGAATTACATTTTACCCAGTAAATATTTAGACTGTTAAGCTCCTACACTGTGACTGAAATCATTAACTGTCTCATACAAAAACCTTTCATTTGACACTATAATTCTGACAGCAGCTATTTCTGCCTATTTTATATATATATATATATATATATATATATATATATATATATATATATATATATATATATATATATATATATATATATATATATATTTTTTTTTTTTTTTTACTTTGAATACCTAAACAAATAATTTAAATAATGATTACAACAGGCCATGGGGGATATTGGCATTCTTGTCAGCTCCAGTGCACTTTGTCAGCTAAATGAATTTGGAAAATCTGCATGTTGTAATAATTAAGTTGCAATTTAGTACATGAAAAATATATTTACAGTAGTACTGTATTATATATATTCAGTAGACTACATTTAAAATATATTTACTGTAATATTGTATTAAACACTATGTTTAATAATCAAGTACAATACACTTTAGTATGAGTCAACACATCAAAATAATACTTTAAACATAATGATTTAATGTACATTAAAGTAAAACTTTTAATTTGACATTATTTTAAAATTAACTTTCTAAAAGTGTACTTACAGTATATATTAAAAACATGAGGTTATTAAATACTCTCTCTCCAGGATTTATTTCATTAATATTATATAATTTGCAAGCACAGTCGTTTTGATATACTTTTAAGATTTGAAGAACAATGCAATTACACATTCAATGCAATTAAGTGCACATCTTTTTCACAAGGGTCAGCAAATTAAACAGCCTGATATCTCAGTCTATCACTACTAAGAAGAAAATGACTTCTCTCCAGAAGGAACACCATGTCCCTCTTGAAAGGTATTGGGGAAAAAGTAGAGTAAATGAAATGCAGTCTCGAAAGAAAACTTCATTCTCAGAAATGCCATGATCTTAAAATGCATGCAGATATTAATGGGAAAAAAATAATCTGACATGCAGTGGAAATTTTAACACCATTACATATTAGTAATCTAGTCACACATTTTAGTCAATAGACTTTAATCAGGTTATACGCCATACTGGATTTAACACGAATGAAACGAGGCTGTGAGGGATAGACTTACAGTCTTTACAGTGGCGCGCAATACTTCACTGAGCGCATACCGCATAGCCTCGAGTCAAAAAATAAATATGGTGCTACTATCAATAAAGTCTATAAGAGAAGGCTCAAAAGAAACATGAATGCTGAATGAAGAAAAAAAAATATTACGGTTAAATATTCCTGTGTTTTGTTGTCCATAAGAGGGCAGACCTCACCACAGGTTTATAAATGCTCAATCTATCTCTCCCTGCCATCCATCCATCCATCCATCCATCCATCCATCCAACTATCTATCTATCTATCTATCTATCTATCTATCTATCTATCTATCTATCTATCTATCTATCTATCTATCTATCTATCTATCTATCTATCTATCTATCTATCTATCTATCTATCTATCTATCTATCTATCTATCTATCTATCTATCTGCTGTTAAAAGCAAATATTTCTGTAAAACCTAGCACTCCACTGAAGAGCTCTCTGTTCGAAATATTGCTTCGTGCAAATATTTATTTAATATATATTTTTTTGCATACTGGAAATGGTGCGACTCATTCGACCCTTTTGACACAACGTCCTGAGTTCTTTGCTAAAATCACGACTGTAATACGGGTTATCGGGAAATAGAAATCCACTGATCCTAATGGATACGCTTGAAGAGCTTCCAAATTGCGTTTGGGTATATGTTGCACTTTATCATCTGAAGAGAGCATTAAACCACTTGATCTTTATGAAATGAAGCGCGAATACGGTGCGGAGGAAGCGCTCGGCCGTCACGAGTCCTTTTACGCACGAGAGCGCACTGTCATTAAGGTTTAAAATGTTTCCAAAAGGTCTATGTTGATTTTACAGTTTATATACTTTTTAATTTATTGCTTGAGTTGGAGGTAATCAGCAACACGATCAAATGTAGTTCTGAACAATTACGCACCTTGAACTAAAAAAAAAAAGAAACACAACCTTTCGTTTTTCATACTTGGTGCTTTACAATACAGTTTGAGGTGGTCATATGCCAATAAAGTAAACTTCTCAAACGAATATGTAGACAAATGAATCCTGCATTCTTCAATGTGTAAAGAGGCTATCATTATTCAAAATCGTTATCTGTATCCGTTTTTGATACAAGTTGTGTTAAGATTGTTGACTTCTCCTAAATGTATTATCTGAATTGCATCCATTACACGCCTGTATTTGTTTTATGTTTGACAATAGAGTGTTAGGATAGGTCAGGCTTTTAAGTGGGTGGGAAGAGTTCGCCTCATGACGCCCGTCCTGACATCACTTATACTGGGGTACAGAGGAGAACCGCTGCGTAGATATGAAGCCAGAGCGGCTCGCGCGAGGCGCACCGACACTTCAAACTGTCTTTGAGGTACTGCGCGAGGCACGTAGGAGGCAATCAGCTCGCAAACTGAGATGCTGTGACTAAAACGGGGGAAACACGGAGGGAGACGGACGACAAACTGTTTTCAGACAGTATACTTCTTTTTAGTGCTTTGACATACTCGGAAAATTTCGGCATGCCTCTGATTCTTTATTAAGCCGATTTTCTCCACTCAGGAATGTAACAACGACACAGCTACATCAGACTCCATCATGTATCAGGGTAGTTGGTGCGCATAAATTCTTTTTGCAAACTTGTGAAAACTGTGAGGGGAAACTGGCACATCGCCGCGCGCTGCTGCGTGCTCTCTGGAGATTTATATTTAAAGCCTTGCGCTCCGTGGAGGCTTGTGCATCTGGGTAACCTAGATTTAAGCTTTCCAATATATTTGTTTTGTAAGCACTTGTTAATAATTTATAACGTTTTTATTCCTGTTTTGAACTTTAGAATGTGTAAAATGTTAAAACTGAATAATTGTTACTCTAATCATTTATAGAAGCACAATATTGCGCTGCTTTTTCATATTGGAAATTGATCGATCTGTGGCACCAAAGCTTGTATTTCTACATTGGTTCTGGGCGTTTTTGTTTGTTTTGTTTTAGTTTTCCCCTCACATTAGCTGTCGTATATTTAAAAAAAAAAAAAAAAAAAACTTTCTGAAGTTTATAATTTATCGACAGAGCTGTAAATTCTATTTTATCAGAACCGTAAATTATACTTAAATAAATGTAATTTATCCGACATCAAATTTATTTGATGCCTGCCTTTTAAATCAAGTTGCAGGTTTCCATTATTATTCCATAACACAGATGACGCTTATTCCAAATTTGACTCAAAGTAATAAACTATCAACACTCGACGAGATGTGACATTACAGTGGCTGACAGAATCTTTAGCTCAGTAAACCATGTATTCATTCGTTTATACGTACGTTTATTTATTTAATTTAAACCAAACATATTTTACTAAGTTCTTAGAAGAGAAAAAATAAGCAGCCAAACAAGATTATGCAAAAAAAAAATTCTGACCACATTCGGATTACTGATAGAGACGATTAGTCCACGTGCACGCTCAGTTGCAGCGCTTTGGCAGTCATGGCAAGCGCGTGCTCTACCGGCACGGGTCTGCATGGCCACAACATTAACGGCACCGGAGTCACGTCTTCACCGACTTGTAACCAGAGCATGATAAAACTCCCTCCGTACACTCCAGAAGCCACAGCAGCCTTTGCAACAGCCATCACGTTGATGATTCTTTTTACAATTGTTGGCAATATTCTGGTCATTATCGCTGTGTTAACCAGCCGCTCGCTTAGAGGACCCCAGAACCTCTTCTTGGTCTCCCTTGCAGCCGCGGACATTTTGGTGGCCACCCTCATCATCCCATTTTCACTGGCCAATGAACTGATGGGCTACTGGTATTTCCGCTCTGTATGGTGTGAGATTTACCTGGCGCTGGATGTGTTGTTCTGCACTTCCTCTATAGTACACCTGTGCGCCATCAGTTTAGACCGCTACATGTCTATCTCACGTGCCGTCACGTACGGCGCACAGCGGACGCCCAAACGCATCAAATGTGCCATTTTGGTGGTGTGGCTGATCTCAGCAGTCATCTCCTTCCCACCGCTACTCTCCATGAACAAGAACAAAGGTGGCGCCGATTCAGGAGGGCTGCCACAGTGTCAGCTCAACGATGAACGCTGGTACATCCTGTACTCTACTATCGGTTCCTTCTTTGCTCCTTGTCTGATTATGATCTTAGTTTACATGCGGATCTACCAGATCGCCAAGCAGCACACGAGATGTCCACCAGGGGAGCCCTGCAAAGAGGTCCCAGCCATTGCTGCAAGCCCTCAGCACAAGGTCTACACGGAGGGTCTACAAAATGGAAGAGGAGATGAAACACCCTCTACCTTGCAGAAAAAAACCAGGCCTCCAACTCTGGCCGTATACCAAGTGGAGTCCGCCCAGGAAGCGGCTAGCCCCCCAATCTCCAACAAACATCTGCAACCCCCTTTGACAACCCTGACGCCGACCACACCGTGCCCTTCCCCGTCTCCTTCGAATTCATCCGAAATGGCTCCTAATAAACCTAAAGAGGGGAAAAAGGCGAAGAAGACCATGAAACAGCCTGACAATAATAACGGAGAGAGCATGAGCTCGGACTCGGACACCGAGCAAGGTGGAAGGGGGTTAGGGGTCCCTTGCACCCCAGGTGTGACACCCAGTGGCATCCATTCTCCCGCCACCATCCAGAAATACAGAGACATGATTGCCACCGCCAAAGGTGCCAAGCTAGTGACCCGGAAGATGAAGCAGGAAGGAACGCCCAACTCCGCACGGCGCAAAGCAATGGTGAACCGAGAGAAGCGCTTCACCTTTGTGCTGGCAGTGGTAATTGGCGTCTTTGTCATCTGCTGGTTCCCTTTCTTCTTCTCGTACAGCCTACAGGCTGTGTGCCCGGAGACCTGCACCCTGCCAGAGCCGCTCTTTAAGTTCTTCTTCTGGATCGGCTACTGCAACAGCTGCCTCAACCCGGTCATCTACACCATCTTCAACAAAGACTTCCGCAGAGCCTTCAAAAAGATTCTCTGCAAGAACACTAAAGGCACATTCTTCTGAAGCTCCTGAGGTGGATCATCTCCTCAGACAACAAATATGCGGTTATTCAGAACATGGACTAAAAGAAGCACAATAACGGTGCTGTTGTGATGTAAATGAAGGGCTTTTTGTGCTGCCCGGTGAACTGAGGACACCATGCTACTCAAGTGACTCCAGGTTACCGCCTCAGGCATTGGATTCCTGGTATTTGTTTTATAAAATGGAGCAAATCCAAAAATATTCATAGACTTTGACAAATCAAGTCTGAACACAAAATAACTTAGGGGGACAATTGCACACCTGCAAGGACAAGCGACATGGAGGTCAGTTACAAAGGTCATTGTATTTTTTTTCTAAGAACACCAGGCCTTAGAGATACTACAAACATGGTTTTCACTAAGGATTTCAGAGGTACACCATTCAGAATCTTTATGTACAGCTTTTCCATGCTGATTGGTCTACCAATGCCTACACAGCATCACTTCTGAGGAACAAAGACATGAAATACTCCTGTGGAAATCCTTGCCAGGGGCAATGTGTATGAAACGAGCCGACGCAAGTTTCTCCGATCGAACATTAAGGCTTCTTGTTACAGATCCCCCCTAGATTTTCTTCCAAGCTATGATGTAGAAAGGCTCTGTGAATACAGAACACCTGTCATGGATGGACGCCTTTCTGTCTCTTTGCATCTTGGACTGGTTGCCAGCAGGCTTTAAGATAACAAAATGTTTTTTATGGGAACTTAAGATATGTATTCATATCAAAAGTCATTTTCATTTTTAATATGATAAGACTCTTTGAGTCATCCAAAATGACTTTAGACTTTGGTGACTGTATCAGATGACACAAACCTCCTGATTTTAACTGGAGGTGCTCTTTCTGACTTGTTTCAGCACTTTGCTTTGTATAAAAGAACAAAATGATCATTTGTTGGTGTACACTGATCTACTGCACCCTAAATGTCTGAGCATTCAGCAGGGTGATACTTTGGGACTAAGGGCTGATAGCAGTGATGCTTTCTATTTCTTTGGTCATTGTCTTTTTGCTAATGATCCCCGTGTGTGTGTGTGTGTGTGTGTGTGCCGAGCAAATGTTGCGAATGGGTATGTGTTGTGCCTGACTGCAGTGTATGTTTGGAAATGGATGCTGTGTGCGAGAGGGTGTGCGAATGCTGTCGTGTGGAGGTTTATTTGCGTGTATGAGTTCACATCCCTCCCCTGATTCCACTGGCACCAGTTCAACTATATATGTATGTGCTTTTAAATGTGGCTGGTTCGCCATATCTGCCAGTGCTTATGATTCAGCTACTTCTTGTGCCAATGCTTTTACATGTTTTGCTGCTAAACTCATTTAATATCTTCTTAAACCAGAGTTTTTTTCAAAAGAATCTTTTTATTGCAGGTCATTTTGAACAAATAATTTTGAGACAATTAGAAAATGAGTCAAATCTAAGATGAAAGCTGTAAATTATTATTATGTGAATGATTTTGTATTTATTTATCCTGCTATTTCCTATTGTTTCCCCCCTCTATATATTTTAAAATTTTTCCCCAAGGGGAAAACAGACACAAGGAGTTCAGTTTTAGCTACAACATGATTCAAAATCCTTCTACTGTACTTTTTTTTTTTTTTGTATGATTTTTTTGTATGTGTCAGGACATTGCATTTGGGCTGCATTCTCAAAAGCTTTGCTATTGACGGGATCCTGGTAACTGTATCCATTTTGCCTCCTGGCCTCCTCTTTCTTCAGTGTAATGCTGTTGGTTTTCTGCTGCTCTTGAAAAATAAAACCGCTGAGCTGTGTGTGCCAACTGACTCATTGCTGTCAGAGAATAACTATCGTGCTTTTAGTGCAGATGAACAGATTTTTATTTCGACACACGTCATTGGGACACATTGAAAATTATGCAAAGAAAATGAGGTTTTACTAATGGCAAGTCTTTATGAAAACCAGGCATTAAAAATTCCTACTCCAAAACAACAGAATTTAGAACAAAATTGTCAACAGATCATTGTTTTCATATAGAATGGACAACAGTTGCCTCACTTTCCTTATTCATTTGTATGATTTTTACAGATTTCAATGCAAATATACTAATATCTAGATATAGAGAGATGAAATTTGTATTCAAAAGGGCAGATGTTTTGATGTATTAGAATATGGGATTAATTGGTGCTTTGGCAGATGTATGTCTATATGGTTGGATAAACTCTCGGTCTCCCTTAAGGTCAATTTGACACCCTCCAATCCTTTAAAAAAAATGAATATTCACCAGCATGATTGCATTAGGAATGGTGACGTTTCTGAACACAATGCATGCATGGGATTCAGTGATTAATACTGGACTGAATTTAATACTTAAAATGCAGGTTCAGCTTCTTTGATGCTAATTGGCTTTTTTTTTTTGTTTTTTTGTTTTTAAAGACAGCACTTTAAAAATAGTGGGATAGAAAAAAAAAGTGTTAATATTATGAGTATTTTACAAGATAAGAGGCTCTGAACTCAAACAGGGAAGGAGATTAATTTCTGGTAATTGTAGGAAGATGCTGCATTTCATAATTAATGAAGTCTCATGTGAAGTGTGTAAATAATTTTGTATGAATTAGCAGCCTATCCTTTTCCTTAAGCATCTACCTGTAAGGTCATGCTCTGGCAGAGCCACAAACTCTTGACTGAAGAAATTCAGAGAAATTGACCTCATTCATCCAAAAATATGGAAACCTCATTCCAGGGAAATGAATATTTTTCCCAATGCGTCAGGCTGTCTGCTATGTAAATCTTTCAATTAAAAAGGTTGTTGGCAAAATTCAGAAAAAAATTCAGACACAGAGTCCAGTTAATGCAGGAACTGAAAAGTTTGGGAAAATCTGAGACCTACTTTTTAAACAACTGAATCGAATTAGTGGTTGAGTAAGAGGCTGGCAGTGTGGGGTAGAAGACATGCAAACACGTCTTTACATCCAAAGCCCACTCTCAATATGTAAAATAAAGTAAATAAGCTGTATTTAGTCTCTGAATCCAGATATGAATTTGGAACAATGAACTTGACGGTCATGCAACAGAATCTTATGTCTGATATGAATCATAAGAAAACGTCCCAAAGTTTTTAGAGCTTAGTTGGTAATATGTATAAAAATAATAATAACAATAATAAAAACACTTCAATCCTCTTCAAAATCCTCTTTATCCAGCTGTCAATCAGGACCCAACCAAAGTGGAGGGATCTTGTATTACCCTGAAGGTATTTATTTAGCAATGTACATTGTCTTGCTTATTATATGGCTATTTGCCATGTGAGAAAATAATTAGTCACAACATGTTGATTGGAGTTGAAATATGTTATTGTCTCATTAAATGCAAAGCTTCCACAAAGAAAAACAGTTGCTAGCAAGTGGATTTGAGGCTAGATGAATGAACAAATTCAAGCAAGACAAATATTATGCTCCCAATGAAGTATGGGAGTCAACTCGAACTCAAAACTACTTAAATATTGTATATCATTTGCAATGCATTATGGGATTGTAGTTCTTTCCCTCATTAAAGCCATTTTTAAATAACAAATACATGATTGGAACAACATCAGGGTGAGTAAATGATGATTTTTGGGCGAATCATCCCTTTAAGTACACACAGTCTTGAACCTTTATGTTTTTGACTGATTTTTAAAACTTTTATTAATTTAATGTTTTTGATTTACCTTGTAGCTGGTTGGTTTGATTCGTGGCTTATAACTCTTTATGGAAGACTTTTTTGTTTTTGTAAATCCTTATGAGAAAAATCAATGGGAAAAAGTATGAACTGCACTATATAAATATGACACAAGCAATATCACACAAGCAAGGATGTTTTTTCAAATTATCAGCATGACAGCAGGACATATTAGATACAATATTGTCTATTTTTGCTAAATCAATAAAAATAGTTCCACAACAGAACTTTAATAAATAAGGATTTTTTAATGAATCTTTTGATTGAATGATTAATTAACTCAATTACAAAGACATCTATTTTACAATTAATAACATAATGACTCGCTCATAAAATAAACCACTAAAATCAAAAAACAAGCAAATTTAATATATTTTTAAAATCAAAAAATGATTAAGTAAACCCACATTTTTATTTACCCACAAGTCACTGTCACCAGGTAATAATGTAAGGCAAAAAATGACCAGGGTAGTGATTTACCAAGCTGAAGTCAAAATTTTCAAGTAGGAGCATATTTGCAACACAGCTTGGAGCAGTGTGACTGATTGTCATATTTGAATTCTTCGGAAGTAAAATGTTGGCTGATACAAGGCAAAGCTGTTGGCAAAACATCTAAATTTTCAGCATTTCCGTGGTTACATTTTTAGAAGTGAGTCTGGAAAGCTGGAACAGTAGCTTGGAGGGCCTGAACTTGAGCCAAAGCAGCACAGATTGCTGTGAACATCATTTACAAGAAGCCTGATTCTCCCATGCACTTGCACAAGTCACCCATAAATATTTATGCTGTGCGGATGTGCCATAACATTATAATTTAAAAATGGATGTCGCTGTTGCGGACAACAGAAGCAGCGAGGGTGGATCTGGAAAGTGTGTGTCTTAATCAGAAAGGGTGGATGAGGAAATTTTAGGCGGGGCAAAAAAAGACCCTGGGTGACCATTGTGTGAGATAGGACTCAAAGAGAAAAAAAGACTAAAGAGACATCTGGAGAGATGATAGGCTTGACAAAGAGAGATGAGAACAAAAACTGGGATGAAGACAAATAGATAGACTGGAAGCTGGAAGTAGAGACAGCTCCGAACAGATGGGAAATGAAATGCAACGAGAGTGAGAGGGATCAGGAAAGAGTTCATGCAGCAAAATGTGGAACAGAGCGAGCCATATAATGTACACTGAAAAAAATAGAACGATCTTCACTCACAAATAGCTAGTACATTTCACAATTAATTAAAAAGAAACAGCAAGTAACACACTGTACAAAATGAAAAATTTTAGACTGTAGACTGTAGACTGAAAAAAAAAATATTGTTAAACATACTCCAATAATCTTTGTACACGGTGGTAGGTGAAAGAAAGAAAGAAAGAAAGAAAGAAAGAAAGAAAGAAAGAAAGAAAGAAAGAAAGAAAGAAAGAAAGGATGAATGAATGAATGCATTTTACTGTTTCTTAACCTTTAGAAATGTTCATTATGAACTTCAGAAATTCAGTCAGAAAAAAATATGATATATGATTTTTTTTTTCAATGCTTTTTCCAAAATTTGGGATAGTTTAAAATAGACAAAATTGTAAATTTAAATTATTAAACAAATACACCAGAATGGAATAAGTAACAAGGTTGAAAATGTTAATGATACTTTTACCATAAATAAAATAAAAATATTTATTTGATAATTTTCTTAAAAACAAAACAACAACAACACAAGATTTTATAATATGTTTTGATATTTTTATGAATCCATTTAGCTGAATATATAGTTCGTTCCAAGGGCAATTATAAACACGTTGTTAAACTAGCTCGTGTGTAACGATCGGTCAGAAGCTTGTGGATCCATTTGCAGCTCTTTATTGAGTGAATCAAGGTTAACAACAGGGAATGGTCAATCAACAGTGTTAGGAATATCAGAGGCAAGGTGGCGACAGAAACAATACCAGGCAGGAGTCGGGGCAACCAGCAACCAATCAGAGTTCCAGGTAACGAGATCACAAGGGTAGGCGGCAGAGAATCAAAATAGTCAAACAGTCCAGGTTCATACACGGAACACACTCAAAAAGGCAGGGAAACCGCTGTCAGCCGGGGCAAAACAAGACTTCGCAGTGTGTGTGGGTGTGAACGCTGGTTAAATAGGCCCGATGATGAGCAACACCTGTGCCGGTAATTAGTCCAGTATGGGATTATGGGAAATGGAGTTGGGGTGAATGTTAATACTCAGGTGAGGGTGCCCTCCGGTGGCCATCGGAGAGAGCCACAGAGGTCTGATTTGTGACAGAGCCCCTCCCCTGCGAGCGGCTCTGGATGTGAGGGGCTGGTCAACGCCATGGCCTTCCACGGGGACGAGGTGCAGGTCGATTTGGATGGGCTTGATGAAACTCAAGGGTGAGTGTGGGATCCAGGATATCATGGGCATTAACCCAGGACCTCTCCTCGGGGCCATATCCTTCCTAGTCGACCAGATACTGCAGCACTCATCCTCTGCATCAGGAATCCAGAATCTCTCTGACCTGATACGCCACCTCACCGTCCACGATAAGGGGAGGAGTGCCCTCTTCTGCGACCTCGTCCTGGTCCCTCTCTCCTCTGGGTCCAGCAAGGAGACATGGAAAGTGGGTGAGATATGGTAATTTGCAGGTAAATCTAAATGATATGAAACTGGGATAATTTGCATGAGGATTTTGAACGGACCCACATACCTGGGACTTAGGTTTTTGCTTTGTAGTCGAAATCGCAGGTCCCTGGTGGACAGCCAGACCCATTGCCCAGGGATATATTCAGGTACCACCCTTCTCTGACGATCGGTTTGTACCCTGGTTCGACGCACTGCTTTTTGTAGATGGATGTGAGCTGTATTCCATGTGTTCTCATTTCTCCTTAACCAGTCATTGACAGCAGGGAGTTCGGAGGGTTCTCCTGACCAGGGAAATAGAGGGGGCTGGAAGCCGAGGACACATTTGAAAGGGGTGAGGCCAGTTGATGGCTTGCGGAGCGAGTTTTGTGCATATTCAGCCCATAACAGGAACCGACTCCAGTCATTCTGATTCTGATGGCAGTATGAGCGTAGGAACCTGGTGATCTCTTGACTGAGCCTTTCGACTTGGCCGTTGGATTGAGGATGGTAGCCGGAGGTGAGACTGATGTTGATGTTGAGTTGTTGGCAGAAAGCCTTCCAGACTCGAGAGGTAAACTGTGGGCCTCGGTCAGAAACTATATCCTCAGGAAGGCCATAGAAGAGGAAGACCAGTTCCAACAGAGCTTCAGCATTTTCAAAAGCAGTAAGCAGTTTGGGTTAGGGTATGAGTTGGCAGGCCTTGGAAAATCTATCGATTACTCTCAGAATGGTGGTATGGTCTCTGGAGTTGGGGAGATCAGTAACAAAGTCAAAGGCTATATGAGACCATGGGCTTTGAGGAACGGGTTGTAATAAATCGGCGCTGGTGAAAGGATTTGGACATGTTGCAGATCTGGCATTGCTGAACAAATGTAATTGTATCCAGCGATAAGGATGGCCACCAGAAGCATACTGACACCAGCTGAATTGAAGCTGTAATCCCGGGGTGCCCTGAGCTGGGGGAATCATGTACCAGATGCAACACACGTTGACGAAGATCGACTGGCACATAAGTTCGGTCGTTGGGGCAGTTTGGCGGTGGTGGATCATTGACCTGAGCTTCAGTGATCTCGGTGATAATGTCCCATTGAAATGGTGCTACAATCAGAGTTGGTGGGATTACAGTTTCGTCCGTGCTTATTAGAATAGGTGAAGAGTGGTGTAAACTGGATAATGCATCCGCCTTACAGTTCTTGGACCCTGGTCTGTATGTGACTTTGAAGTCGAAGCGGGAAAAGAAGAGTGACCATCGGGCTTGCCTTGGGTTAAGTTGTTTGGCTGAGCGAATGTATTCCAGGTTGCGGTGATCGGTGAGTACCAGGAAAGGTATTTTAGCGCCCTCTAGCCAATGCCTCCAATCTTTATATGCCACCTTCATTGCCAGCAATTCTCGATCAACCACTTCATAATTGCTTTCGGCTGCATTCAGTTTGTGTGAATAATAGGCATAGGGGAATATCTTAGGAGGACTGCCCTGACAAGACAGCTCCCATACCCGTGTTGGATGCATCAACCTCTACCGTGAATTCGAGATCGGGATCTGGATGATGAAGGATGGGTGCTGTGGTGAAGCACTCCTTGAGTTGTTGGAAAGCGTTCTGAACGGCTGGTGACCAGTGTAAGCGTTGTCTCCCCCCCAAGCAGCGAGGTAAGTGGAGCCGCTATGGTGCTAAAAATGAGATATATAAAGCGTCTGTAGAAGTTAACAAAGCCCAGAAAACGTTGCAGTTCCTTTACTGTTTTCCATTCATCTCCCTCCCGGATATGGATCCGATTGTAGGCACTGCGGAGATTGAGCTTGGTGAAATATCTGGCAGAGCACAGTTGCTCCAGAGCAGATGGAACCAGTGGCAGGGGATAACGAAACTTAACTGTGACATCATTCAGACTTCGGTAATCAATGCATGGCCGTAAACCTCCATCCTTCTTCTTTACAAAGAAAAACCCTGCTGATGCTGGAGAGGTGGACGGTCTAATGAAACCTTTAGCCAATTCTTCCTCGATGTATGCCCTCATTGTCTCAGACTCTGGTTGAGATAGGGGAATCACTCTACCTTTCGTAGGCATCGCTCAAGGAAGCAGGTCGATTGCGCAATCACTAGACCGATGTGGTGGAAGTTGAGAAGCTTTTGACTTGCTGAATGCTTCCATGAGATCTTGATATTCAATCGGGAGATCTGATCCAGTTGTAACTTCGACTGAGGAGAGTGAGTGTATCTCAAGACACCTGGTTGAAACTGCAGGCATTCCTTTCGACAGGGTTCTGACCATTGTTGAATCTGTTTAGTGGTCCAGGAAATCCGGGTGTTGTGTCTCTCCAGCAAGGGAAGTCCAAGGATAACTGCATTCTGTGGTGAGTCGATGGCAAAGAGACTTATGAGTTCCGTGTGGAGGGAGCCAGTCCTTAGTGTGAGATCTTGGGTTCTGAATTTGATCAGTCCTGTGCCCAGTGGGCGTCCATCCAGTGCTGCCACACCCAGTCAGGATTCACATGGAAGAAGAGGAAGGTTATGAGCGTTGGCAAAACTGATATCAATAAAATTCGCGCCGCCCCAGATTCTATCAAAGCCCTCGTCTCAACCGTGACATCGGTAATGGTTAAAGAGACGGGCACCTCAAGAGTATATGGACTAAAACTCACCTTGGTGGTATCCTTGGAGGTTGGTCTAGTAGGGCAGCTGGCTCTCAGATGACCTGGCAACCCGCAGTAAAGGCATAGATGGTTCCTCATCCTGCGCTCTCTATCCTCTGACGATAGATGAGTGACTCCGATGTGCATGGGTTCAGGGTCTGGCATGGCCACAAAAAATGAATGTTAATATTCAGGTGAGGGTGCCCTCCGGTGGCCATGAGGAGAGAACCACAGAGGACTGATTCGTGACATCGTGATATATCATAAATTTATGATGCGTCTCACTGTACTGACAGATGTAATAGTTTTTAAATGGATAATATACATGAGATGCCCTCTGTCCATCAGGATGAGTAATCTATCTTCAGATGAATGAAAGAAATTAAGCATGAATGAAGTGTGTAGTTCAATCATTATTTATTAATTCATTGCTCAGTGACATTTAAAGTCAGAAATGTAAGTCGAGTCTAGAATACACTCCACTACTTTTGATATCTGAGGATTTTAAAACACTAGGCATCAGAAAACAAGCCTCTCTTTGTAAACATATAGTAAAGCAATGCAACCATTTAAGAAAAAAAGACAAGAGGAAAACATCCCCCCTGCAGCTGTCATCTACTAGAATTCTGTGACTGTGAAGATGACAAAGAGTCATGAATGTTTGATATGGTTGATCCCAGCCTGTGAGTGACTTGCCTTCTGTCAATAAACTAAAGCCATTTTTGTAGCATACTTCCTGCTCCCCTCAACATCTCTTTCCCAGTAAGTAGACTAAAGACATGAATGACACCAGCTAATTAATCAAATTCTAATACATTTACAAACACAGGCAAGCCAAAATCACTGACTTGTCTTTCACAAGTTTCACTGAGAGATCTGCAAGAGCCCAGAACGAAGCTGGTTCCACAAGATGCGTAAATGAGGCGCTACGTTAAGTGACAACTCAAACAAATATCACAGTTCCAAACCTGAGGGAGGGATGACAGCGTGTTCAGCATCTGTTGTGATGACTTACCACTTGGTGAAACCATATGGTGATTCGCACATCACTAAGTGTCCACACTGCAGTCAGAAGATAGTGTATAATTACCAAGAGCCCAAATGAAAGCTTTGCAAATTACCACATTTCCCTCAGTGCTGGTAAAGTAATAAGTGTGTGCATGCAGAGGCATCCAAGTGATTCAAGTAAGACAATGTTCCTGCCTAGCTACTCGTGTGGAGGTGGACAGGAGTGGCTAATTGCTGTGTTATTGGCCCAGAATGAACGTAATACTTAATTAGACCTTTTTGCACAAGAATAAAAATAGTTCAATTTCAGAAAAGTATATTAAAATACTACTGATTAAGGATGGGTAACACTTTATAATAATGTTCAATTGTAAGTCATCTGTAATTGATTAGTTAACGGTGAACTAATCATTTACAAAACATAACTATGTGTTCATAAATAATTAATAAATGATATATTAATATTTTATCTATGTTTTGTAGATTAAGTTATAAATCATTTACAAATGATTAGATAATGATGAACTAATCATTTACAAAAGTGTAAATGACTTTACGTTCGCATATGATTAAGTAATATGCTTTAAATATACAAATCTGTCATGTTATCTTTAAAAAAAGCATATCATGAAATAATCAAACAAATTCTTAGTAAATAAGTTAATATTATTATTTATCACTTATAAATCATTGAAATGTCAACATTGTTCTGTCTCACAGCTTTAAAAATACTCCACGTGTGTCAGAGAAAACATCTTTCTGCACCCTCACCAGTCAGCCCTTACATTGATTGCAGTACACACTACAAAGTATTCAAAACCTGCTGTGTAAATGCATGAATAAATCATTTACAAATCTTTCTGCATCCCCTAATCTACAGTGTAAACAATTCATCACTTCTAAATGTGTTACACATTATTTATAGATTTTTCTAACCTGTTACAAATGATTTGTAGGTGTATACAAGGCATTTACAACACTTTCTACATCCCCTAATCTAAAGTGTAAGCTACTCATCAGTGGCTTACCAGTTGATCCTCTGCAGTGAATGGGTGCCACCAGAATGAGAGTCCAAACAGATGATAAAAACGTCACAATAATCCAGAAGTAACATCTTTTGAAGTCAAATGTATGTGTTTGTAAAAAAAAAAAAAAAATCCATCATCAAACTGTTATAACTTTAAGTCAAATATCCATAATAATGCTTTCATGATCCATAATAACCCTTCCTTCAGTAAAAAAAATCCAGTCTGTAGTCCTCTCACAACAAAATCCACCAACCTGTTGGTTTGGAACTGTTTTGGACTGTTTTCACTCGCAATATCCGTACATATTTCTTTCCTGATTCAAATGAGACCATTTTTCAGTGGATAACACTTCAGTATAGGGACCAATTCTCACTATTAACTAGTTGCTTATTAGCATGCCTATTATTAACATATTGTCTGTTTAGTACTTATAAAGCACAGATTCTACATGACCATATTCTACATCCCTAATCCTACCCAATACCTAAACTCAACAACTACCTTACTAACTATTAATAAGCAGCAAATTAGGAGTTTATTGAGGCAAAAAACATAGTTTGTTAACTGGACCTTAAAATAAAGTGTGACAGAAAAAAGCAATATTATGGATAAAGGACTCATATTTTGGCAGGAAGGAATGATTGAAGTTAAAGTTAACAACTTCAAATCTTAATGGATTTGTTATGTACAACAAAGCAGCTTTTCGATTCAAAAGTTGTTAACTGATGGACTGGAGTCTTTTGAATTACTTATGGATTATTGTGATGTTTTATCAGCTGTTTGGATTCTCATTCTGACGGCACCCATTCACTGCAGAGGATCCATTGATGAGCAAGTGATCTCATGCTAAATTTCTCCAAATCTGTTCTGATGAAGAAAAAACTCATCTGCATCTTGATGGCCTGAGGGTGAGTAAATGTTAAGCATGATTCTTTTTTTATTAGTATTATTATTTTCTCTTTTAATGAGCATGAAATTACTGTGACAGATAATTAGAAGAGAGATTATTATCATTAAGCCACAGCATGATAAAGAGGGATTGTCCCAACTTTGCTTCATGAATGTTACACTTGACATTACCAAATCAATTGGCTTTACTTGCTGTTCTTCTGTAAACGCTTTTGGGATTTTAGACAACCATGCCAAGTAATTACCAGAGTCAATCAATGTGTAATAATAACCTCAACATTTTCTTGCCTTTGTGCAACTGAGAAAACCTTATGCATCGCTGAACTGAGACTTTAAGCAAGACTTAAAGCAATACAATGGAAAATGTATTGCTGTGCAAATTTCCAAGTGCACAGTCAGCTGTGTCCATGTGTCTACTAATACATTTCAACATTAACAAATCCACTGAAAAACTTTTAATACCTCAAGGACCCAATGTACACTGTATCTACTCTTTCATTAAGGTTGCAGAGTAAGATTGGAGAAATTTCAATGCAGCCAGACTGATGTGCTGTCCAAGTTGTGCTTGTGCCTCTGATCACAAGTCCCCTGAAAGTCTTAATCTACATTAATTCTACTTTAAATCATACAGTGTGGCCCAAATGTCTGAGACGGCTAGTGAAATTTTACATTAACAATAGTCATTTAGCAGACACTTTTATCCAAAGTGACTTACAAATGATGACAATAGAAGCAATCAAAACCAACAAAAAAGCAATAATATGCAAGTATTATTATTATTATTATTATTATTATTTATTTTGTGTCCTATTTGGTTTTTCTACTATAAGATACAATATTTCAAAATAAGATAATAAATAATTTGTATTAGTAAACGCTTATTAAACGCTTATACATTTGATAGACATATAATAATAATAATAATAATAATAATAATAATAATAATAATAATGTTTTTCTCTATTTTAAAAATGTATTTTTGGTGATATGATAGTTTGAGCAACCATGCTTGATGTTAAAGTGCTGCACAAGATATGGACTCTGACATGAGCTTTTTCAAACAAAGTATAGGCCTATTATCACATAACACTCTACTGAAAAATAAATAGATTAAAATGTATTTGAAATACATTTATTTCATGCTAAGTATTCTACAAATACCTTTACATATTAATGTACTTAAATTACCCTGCAGTTGTACTTTTGGTAAATTAAACCGGTATATTTAAAGTCTGCTAAATTGGAACAACTCCTTTTGTACTTAATGCACTTTAATTGTGTGGAAGTAGTTCTGAAGTCCAATTAAAGATATACTGAAATATTTGATTGTGTTAAAGTGGAACTATTGCAATTATACTTCAGGTAGACTTTAGATATCTTGCATTTAAAGACTGATATTATTCAGAGGTCATACGATCTTTATAAATAGTACTATTAAAACATTTTAGACATGATATTAAGAAATGTGTATTGTGCACAAGTAGTAATCCAAATAAAGTTTAATTATAATTTTTATATATTAGGTTTTTTTTTTTTAATATATGTCAATTTTTGAAAAAATTTTATATAAAAATGAACATGCCTTATATTTGTGTAAAATCTGACCATGGTTTGAAATTCAAAGAGCACTGTGAGCTTCAGCAGAAGAATGCAAATTTCTCCATTTACTGTGGACACAACTTCATTGATTTTTCCTTTTTTATTTGCATGACCTTTGGAGGCGTATAGCCAAGGAATGCTGCTGAGTAGTGGTCTACCATACCAGTCAAACATGACGGACATTGTGGACATAATGTTTGAACAGTGGAAACCATGGAAACAGGGAATCACCGCTGCGGTGTTCAGCTTGAGTAGAACTCATGCAGAGAACTACATAGTTACTGTGTGTACTCAAACAAAAGCTTTTCGTATGGGAAAAAGATAAGGTATGGGAAGCAAAAATGATGGACAGACCGACAAAAAGAAAGAAACCAGAAGAGAACAATGAAAAATACTGGCAATTTCATGAGCAGATAATGTGCTTCATGGCTACACAAAATGAAAGTGCTTTATTGGAAGGTTACTAAATGAGGTTGACATTCTTCTCTTTAATAGGTGTTGAGGGGCTGTGATATTGTCATTTCACTGGTACCTCTGGAATTGCTGTTATGAGTCATCCTTATCTCTTTATTGGCTTCCCACTCACTGGCATCTCCAAAATGTGAATTCACATGCGATTGAGAAGAGCACCAATAATGTTTCATGTTTGAGGATGAGTTCTGAGGTCATGCATGTTTTCAGGTAGTTTGTTATTGTTTTCATTGCAAACCTTTAACTTTTACACATTTAGAAAAAAATATATAGTAATTCAATATTATAAAGCATTTTATATTATTCATCAGTTTAATTTTTGTGATTTTGCTAGATGACTGTTACAATGGCAGCTTGTTTCTGCTGTGGGATGAAATAAATAAATTAAAAAAAAAACGTATGCGACTTTTTATCTAAAAAATCTGACTTTTTTCCCCTTGCGATTCAGTGTATATCTCACAATCCAGTATTTATTCTCGAAATGTTGAGAAAAAAGTCAGAATTGTAAGACATTTACTAGCAATTTTGAGAAAAAAAAAGGCAGAATTTTTAGATAAAAGTCACAATTACCTTATTTATTTATTTGCCATGGGGGGAAACTGTGACATATAAACAAAGACAAAAAAGTCTGAATTCTGAGTTTTTATCTAACAAGCAGTATTTTTTCTTGAAATGTCGAGACAAAGTCAGAAGTGTAAGATATAAACTTAAGAAATATGTGCAAATCTGATTAGAAAAGTTAGAATTGTAAGCCATAAACTTGAAAAGTTTGAGAAAAAGGCAGAATTTAGAGATAAAAACTAAGTCACTATTACCTTATTTATTTATTTATTTATTTTCCATGGTGGAGGGAGAAATTTAATTGTGAACTGAATTTTGAAAAGTCAAAATTGTGAAATATAAACATGGAATTGTGAAACAAAAAAAAAAAGAAAGAAAAAGAAAGAAAAAAAGTATGAATTCAGAGTTTTGGTATTCTTTCAGTTCCATTTATATCCCATTTATAGCTCGCAATTCTGAGTTGTTATCTCACAAATATGATTTTTCTCAGAATTGTGAGTCATAATTACCCTTTTCATTGACAGAAATGGGCTTCCATAGAGTTCCACATCATATACAAGTGATTCATTCAGAAATAATATGCACATTGAGTACCTGCCATCTCCTTATTTACTTGTTCACCTTTTCAGCTGTAGCTTATTTGGTGAAACATCGGGATTCTTTGACTTTCTTATGCCTCTTCATTGGATCATTATTGAGTGGAACACAATTTCAGGAATTAAAGTGCTGTTCATTTCTCGCTACATATTGGAATTTTTTTTATTACAGAAAGTGGCAGTGCAAACTATAATTTTGGGGGTTTGTTGAATGGATCTCTACAAGCAAGATGATGTGTGTTATAAAGCAGTGTCCTCACTGAGATATTTGTAAAGTGTTGGCCTTTGTGACTGTGGCAGCATACTAAAGCAGTGGTACAGAAAAATACTTGTGCTGAGTCAGCTCACACGGGTGTGTATGTGTGTAGCGTGGACTTATTTGTGATTTATGATTATGCAGCATTTTGACAACTTCAGAAAAGAATGTTTATGCATATTTGTGCAAAGGAGAAAAAGTGTGCACTTGCATGAAGGAAGAGGGATTAATGCCCTAAAGCAAAAGCAATGTGCATTAAGTGCTAAACTCTAACAAATTTAACCTCTTAACTGCCACCCGTCCCCTCTGTGGGAGGCCTAAGTTTACTTCACTATATTACAATTAAATTCTTATCTAATAATAACAAACTATATATCGTTGGAAAGGTCTAAGACTTCTTAATAGATATTTTACCAATGTTTTTGTTAAAAATTATGTAGGAAAAGTAATTAATTTATGACAAGAGTGCACCTCAAAAATCTTCATCATAACAGGAGTTCTGACCTTTGGCAAATGGCCTTTTCCTCTATCACACTTTAGAAATCATCAGAAATTATATATCATATAATATCATATTATATATATATGAAAACTTAAAATCTCAAAATTCATCCTTTGAAACCCATTTTAAAATCAGACATTGCATTACCATGAAAATGGTACAATATCATGTTACAAAATGTTTTCATTCATGAATTATAAAAATGTAAGTTTGGATTGTGCACTTTTAAGTCTATATTCAAAAATGTGAGGGGTTAATTGTTATTTTGTCATGTGGAATCAATCAAAAAAGCTCTGCTCTTTGTGTTGTTGTGCTGATGTGATTCAAATGTGATTCAAATTTACATGACATGCTCCTCTCACCGGGCTCTCTAGGCTTAACATTGTGTACGTCTACTGTTCTTGCCAGCGGGAATGTCTGAGCAGTAAGCCTACTGCAAAGAACTAAAAAAGTGAAAGAAAGTGCATGGTGGACAAAATCACTTAGTGATCTCCCTGCTGCACCTGCCATCTCTTCTGTAATCACACAGAAAAACAAGCATAGGTCATGTGGGGTTAATTAAATAAGGCCCAAAATTTCTCACTTCGGCGTCTGGCAATTTAACAAAGGAAACTGGGACTATTAGTAGAGAAAACTCATCTGTCTCGTGGCAGTTGATGAGAGGCATCAGCATTACTGTGCGAAGAGAAGCTGAAATGAGCAGTGTGACTGTCACAGTCCCATCTGATAGCTGCTAAATAATCATGCTTCATTATCGCATCAGTGACGCTAATAAAATAACAACAATAGCTGCAGCTATCAGGATGTAGGATCTAGGATGAAGCACATCAGTGGCCGTGTGTTAATGTGTAAGGTTTTAGCTGTACGTTTGGCTTTTGAATTCACAGTTTTGCAGACATTTTTATTTTATTGCTGTTTGCTCATGGACACAGTTGGAAGGCAAAGTTGGAAGGTGTACAAAATCATATTTCATCTGTTGACAGGCTGTTAAATTTGTGCTTCAAAAAACAAATGAGAGATACAAATGTGCTTTAGGTGGTTATTAATCATTTTTCTCCTCAGTTTTTTCAGTCGTCATGGGTAGAGTGGGGGAAAAAGCCCCCTACTCTTTTTCCTAAAATAACCACTAGATAAAATGGAAATCTGGGTTTTTTTTTTTTTTGGTTTTTTTTACTGTGGACATTGACAAGAATGAGTGAAATGAAGCTTACACTGGTGATGCTGAGAGAAAAAAAAGAAAAAACAAAATGTTTTAAAGCTTGTTGTTTTGTGGAACATCACAGTTATATATGTGACCCTGGACCACAAAACCAGATATAAGTTTCAAGGGTATCTGTAGCAATAGCCAACAATACATTGTATGGGTCAAAATGATCGATTTTTATTTTATGCCAAAAATCATTTGGATATTAAGTAAAGATCATGTTCCATAAAGATATTTTTTAAATTTCCTTACGTAAATATATCAAAACTTAATTTTTGATTAGTAATATGCATTGCTAATGACTTAACATTTTCTCACCCTCAGATTTCAGATTTTCAAATAGTTGTATCTCGGCCAAATATTGTCCTCTCCTAACAAACCATACATCAATGGAAAGCTTATTTATTCACCTTTCAGATTCAATTAATTCAATCATACATTTACCCTTATGACTGGGTTTGTGGTCCTGGGTCACATATGAAAGCTAGGGAGTAGATATCTATCATATGTAGATAGGGAGTAGGCCTACGTGTTGTTTAAAAAAAATTAATTATATTTTCAGAATGATATAATTTTATTTTCAAACCTAGTATGTGGGGTAAAACGTGGGGTAGTTAGCCAGTTAGCATTAGCTAACAATATTTTTTTAAATAGTAAATAAAGTGTTAAATAAACTGCCTCACGGTTGTTTATCGGTTAGGTTTAGGGGTAGGTGTAGATAGGGCTTTATTTACACTCAATACAATATTGGATACTGTTTTATATTGTACTAAAGTGCTAAGGTGCAAAATACCTGCCACTTGCAATATAGCATCTAACTATTATTATTGCAAAGAAAATACTGCCGTATTTACATAGTGTAAACAGAATATATTGCTATTTGCACTAAGTATAATATCGCTGAGGAAATATTGCTATGTTAGCTTTGTGTAAATAAAATCCATAGCTATTTGCACTTTGTGTATATAGATCTATCACTAAGAAAATATGCTATTTTCACTTAGTGTAAATAGCATCTGATTGCTTTTTACACTTAGTGCAAATAGCCACTGCCATAATTTATACACTAACACCAGGCTGCAGGGCAGGATCTTTGTTGTTTAGCTTGTGTGACATAACTGGATGATGTAGTGTGATATGGCACTTTATCATTAGAGCTGTTTTAAAGTTGACTGATAAGCTGTATTAGACAGAAACATAATCTTCTCTGATCTACCAAAGGTGTATTTATCTGCCCCCTTGGGCAGTGGGTGTTTTTGTGCTTAGTATTTGAAGGTTGACAACACATTAACTCAAAAATCTTAGGCAAAAGATTTTTATTATATTTTTTTGGCTATAAAACAAGTGTCAGGTTAGACTGTATTAATTAAGTATAGTTTCAGAAGAGATCTTAAAAGGATAGTTCACCCAAAAATGAAAATTCTGTTATTACTTACTCACCCTCATGTCGTTCCAAACCTGTAAGACCTTTGTTCATCTTCAGAACACAAATTAAGATATTTTTGATGAAATCCAAGAGCTTTCTGACCCTGTTTTGTTCAAACTGAAAATTTTCAGTACAGGTCTTTCATGTGTACCGAATGAATACCACATTGTTTTAATGACAGTACGTGCTGAACTTCTATGTGCATAACATAATAAGAAACTTCATTTACATTAAAATAAAATAAAAAAACTATCAAAAGCATGTGTTGTTTAAAGAATTTGAGACCTGTTTTCCTCACCACATACAGTTTACATCTTACAGTTGTATCCTTATCTATAAATGTTTAAAATTCAAGAGAGTATTTCCATTTTGCAAAAAGGCTCGTTCTGACATTAAGTGAGCATCCATTCACTGAAGAAGCCGCGGTACGTGAATGCACATCAAACCAATGGAGTGCAATATAATAGCAGTGCAATAATACTGACTAAAATATACATTTCACTAGATATTTTGCACTCCAAAAGTGAAAGAACTTAATTTAAAACAGCCAGAAAGATTTCAGAATCAAATCAGTGAGTGTGTTCTTGCTTTAACCTTATAGTGAAAATATGATGACATACAGTAATGTCCCTTTTTGGGTAAGCTATCCATTTAATCTTTTTTGACATATTTTTGTCCTATCTATTGTTATGGTTAACACTTTGTCAGTCATTGCAATTCCGAGTGATTCCCTTAAAAACTAATTAAATCTTGATTTCATAAAGTTTCTTTTTTATTATATGATTTGTGAACATGCAGAACTCAGCACTGGACAAAAAGTCGTTTTTAGCATTGAGGGGATTTTAACTTAAACACCACTGATTGACCATTATGTTCAAGAAATCAACAGATGTCTGTGATTGGCTAAATAGCGCAAAGCTGCAAAAACATGTTGTAAACAGAATCCTTTCATGTTCCTTGAGCACAAAGACAAATATGCACTGAAACATCTCACACTGCTTGTGAAGATACCAGAGTCTGCCATCATACATCTGAGATTTCAATCAGAACTTACAATTTAATTTAATTTAATTTAATTTGTGTCTTTTATTTCTTCCAAAGTTTGCATATTATAAAGCTGACACTGCAGTGAAACATGTCTCACATGTCCTATAAGTCTCCAGAGCTTTGAAATAGCAATAACATGTCCCATGTCCTATCCAAAAAGATCATTTAAAAGAATGTTGACAAGAAGAAAAGCTTTAAGTTTGAAGGCTTTTAGGCTTGGAGGAGAAAGTTCTGTGTTCCTTTTCTGTCAAGCTATGAGCGGATTAACCATATCTGACCAAACAGACCTACTTTCTTACTTCTATCCTCAGCCTTGCTTTTATTGTCACACTCGTATTTCCACACCACAGAATGACATCTTTCTCACTTTTTGCTTTACCGAAGAATACCTGTGATTCAGCAGACCAATGTGAGTAACATAGGACAAATGTCAAGATAAAGGCATAAACACAGCAAAATCAAAGCACGGGCAAGAAAATGTGCTGTTCATTTATAGTGTGGAACAGCTAAAAGTCTAGATGAGAGTTGAACATCTTCTGCCTCCTATTTGACAGAAAATACATCAGTGCCCAAGTGAAAAATATAACTGCACAATTTCCCAAATGTTTCATTTTAGCAGTAAAAACATGCTGATAGCAACATATTGATTGAAATGAGACATTCTGCCAAGTCATTTTGCAGAATGTATTAGGATTCTATGTTGGTTGCCACATTTATTTAATAATATTTTTTTTCTAACCAAACATTTTCAGAAGGTTCAACTAATGGGCTCTTCTTTCTCATGATTCTTTGCACTGCATCAGAACCTCTCTCTTTCTCTATATAACCATACTTAAAAAGTACATTGGAATATTGAAATGTAGTTAAAATAAAGTAAATACTGTAATATTTTGAAATATTATTACAATACAAAATAACAGTTTCTTATTTTAATTTATTTTAAAATGTCATTTATTCTTGTGATGGCAAAGTTAAGTTTCAGCACCATTTATCTAGCCTTTAGTATCACATGGTCTTTCAGAAATCATTCTAATTTGCTGATTTTGTGCTTAAGAACCATTTCTTATTATCAGTGTTCAAAAGGGGTATGCTGCTTACTAATTTTCTGAAAACCATGATACATTTTTTTGATGAATAGAAAGTTTAAAAGAATAGCATTTATCTGAAACAGATTTTTTTTGTCACTTTTGATCAGTTTAATGCTGTGGAATAAAAGTATTTTGTATTTGAAAAGTGGTTATTAGTGAGGTTAAAAAGATATGTTACGATTTCAAGTGAGGTTCAACTGCTATTCATTAGCACAAGCCTTTGAGTAACTGTAAGAGCAGCTCCTTTTGATTTGAAAGAATGCCGATCATAAGCATAACTTTCGACCCCTGCACTCTTCAGCTCTTCAAAGATCTCATTGTAGAGTGAAGCCTCAAAAGATCAAGTGACACCATAATTCATAGCAGCTTTTTGTCAGGCCTGCTAATGGCTAAGTGTTTGAACAGCTACACGATCAATAATCTGCAGCTGTCCAGCTCATTAAACTGCAGATCCATACTTCTATAAGAATTGATCTTGTAAATTTGCATCACCCTCTCATGCAAAGTGCAATATCTCTAATGAACATTCACATTTCACATACGACAGCGTGATGGTCTGATTTCAGAAATGTCCATGTTAGATCAAATGTGCAATAGGCCTAGTAATTTTCCTCCCACTGCTTTTCTGCCATTTTGGAACATGAGCAAAATTCCAGTGTGCTTCTTTATTCCCTTAACCTTCACATTTTAAACTGACCTTGGCTCATACAAGATCCAGAGTCGATGGAGGAGCAGTGGAGTCACTCTGTGGAAAATGAACAATGACATTAACCTGCTCTTCTGAACGACAGGGGTGGTGAACTTTCATTGGCATTTAATTGTCTAATCACATCTCATAAGGCCAGAGTGTCACAGTCGATCGTGGAATGCTGTGGTAATTCTGAATAATTTTATCATTGATTATAAAATAAATAATGGTCTTTTATCCTCCTTCTTGTGTAGGAATAGTTCACATTTTGCCTAGCTACTCAAATTATGCGTTTTCTCATCTGCTTATATTCTGCATTCTACAACTGTATAGTAATGACAGCTCAAAGAAGTAAAAGCTAGTGGAGGGAAAAATTGTCCCCATACTGCAGTCGACACTAATCCTATTTGTGCTTATGTATTAGGATTTCAGAATGTGTAGAGTGTTCACTAATGCTGCCTACCTGTTAAATCCAATCTACAGAAAGTCAAAGACATTCTGCTGCCCTTAAAGACCTGGATTTGATTGGATCATGGAAAATTGGCTCTTTTTTATCAGCCAGTTGTTTTCTTTTACAGATACTCCTTGATCATTGAGTGATTGACAAGTGTGTGGGTGAAAAACTATTTCCAGTGAGATCCTCAAGTGCAAATCAAATGGATATTTTACTATTCAATGAGGCCACAGGAGAGGATTTGTGAATGGCAGTGAAGTGATGCAACTGACGCTGGTAGGTCACATGGCAATGACAACTTGATGAATGCAGTACATCTTGATTTCATTCATACCGCACACATTCATACAACATAGAACTTCCTTTTAATGGTTGCTAAGTAGTTAGTACTTTTTCAAAAGAAGTACCTACTCAGAGACTGTGAGTTTCCGGATGCAGCCAAATGTGTTGGGCGTCGTGATTTTGCCAAGGCAGACATGTTCCTGGACCAACATTTTTTGTTGATCCTGGAACAACATTACTGTCCAAAAACATAGACCTAACCCTATCCCTCTCCCTACCCCTAAACCTAACCTAATGTATGCTTAAACATAATGTATCCCAAAAATCAGAGGTAAAGGATAACTGAATAAAAAGCGTGCAGAAGCACCTAACACTGTTTTAAGCCTAAAACAGACATTTTCTGTAAATTTATCCCGTGTTCCAGGACAGCATGCTGTTTAGGACTACAATGAGTCAAGCTTTTCAAAGCTATGATAAACGGAGGATTGTTTTAGACAAATATATAAAATGAATCAGACTTACCAGTGCATGCGAGAGAGCCGGCAATGTGGTTGTTTTGTAAAGAGCCTACAAATGTCACATTAAAATGGAGATTGTAGCAATACACCTGTAATCGGTGTACACTCTGCATTCATAGAAATAATGGTCGTGACTCTTGAGTGCCAAGCAGATACACTACAGGAATGAAATCAAAATTATGTTGTTATATGCTATTTGTAAAAAATACACTTTATAAACTCTTTTTAAACAACAGATGTGGTTATTCTGCAGGAACGTTTTATTTTCACAACATTAGTATATTCTGACAGCTTTTACTAGGTAGAGCAGCCATCAATCTGAGTGGGCCAGTGTCACTCTAGCCCTTTACTGTATGTGGCAAAAGACTGTGCAAGTCAATTTTGATTTCATGTTCAAGAAAGGTACACTGTATGTGACTAATTAAAATAAACTGGTGTTAGAGTTAGGGTTCATTTTTCAATATTCAAGGACGAGACCCACGCAGCTATGTATGCTTAAACAAGCTTTAGCTTACAACAAATCTGTGTAATTGCAAGTTCAAGAAACCCATTGTTTTAAATAAGGCAGTGCTCACTTACAGAGAAGTAGGAATTTACATAAGTAAAATTTGCAAATGGCACACCATATTTGCATTTTATTTGTTTTTACTGAATTTAACAAGAAGTTCTTGAATAGATAAAAGTATAAGAGCCATGCTTTAACACAAAGCACAACTTATTTGAAACGTGCAAACATTCTTCATATACTGTTTGATTTACACTCCCATGCATTGATTCCCATGTCAATGACCTCAGGTAGCTAAGCTAACACCATCAAGCAGTCCTTTGGCATAGCCTAAGCTACCTAACAAATTCAATAGTTAGCAGTTTGCGTCATTTCCTTGAAGCCTTTAAGTCAAGTCAATCACCGTTATTTATATAGCGCTTTTTACAATGCAGATAGTGCCAAAGCAGCTTTACAGTATTGAAAATAGTGTGTCGAAATAGTATGCCATTCTCCTCTGGCCAGACGAGACCAGCAGTCTTTAATTGTAGGTTGCAACAAAGTCAGATTGTGCAGTGGACTCATCTGGTCTTGTCCCGATGGTCATCTAGATGATGAGGTCTTCAGAGGGGATCTGTCTCTGGGGCTCATCTAGTTGTCCTGGTAGCCTTTAAATACAGATTGCGTGTAGTGTAGGGATTTGAACCATTTCCTCTTAACCCAGTCCCTGGTTTTGCAGAATTTTGTAGTTACTCTTAATAAAAGTTGCAGTTCGTAACTTTTGGTGCTCTAGCCATTAATAAACAGAACTGCATGTGTCTCGCAGAAGAACATTGTAGCCGGAGCCACTTCCCTTTGTTCATATCTATGAAAAGTCATGCACATACTGGGCTACTCTGCAGCAGATCCTACCAGAAACAGTTTAGAATGATCCAAATATAAATACTTATTATAGGTGTACCATGATTCAGGATAAGCTAAAAAAACATAAAATGTATTCATAATGTTCTCGCTTATTATATAAATTTAGTAAATTTTGAACACAAAAAAAGGTACGGACTGCAGTTTTAAATCTAAATGTGCATCATTTCTTCAGAGAGCAAGCCTGTTGTGAACAATCAGTAAATTCTGAGTAATTAATTGACAATAAGAACAGACATAAGTCATCAATTAAAAGTCATCAATTAGCCCTCTGCTTAACACCTCATCATCCAGCTTCCTGAAATCTCTACAGCCGCAGAAGGAAGAGAATTAAACCAGACAAAATCTGAAATGGCATGCGGAGTGACACTCAAAGACCTCAACCAACTGGCCAGTAACACTGACACTTTGCATCACACGATGCAGGAGACCATAATATTCATGCCAACCTGTGAGATGAACGATGGCAGTGTGACCTCCCAAGACAGACTGTATCTTATTTGGATAACCTCTGGCCTGGAGGTATGGAGATCCTTGCCCCATAGCCAGAAAACTTCAAATCAGACTACTAGCAGATGTAACAAACCTTAATAAAAGAATTCTCCGACCCAGAGTCTGAATATGGACTGCCTGCCACCCTTGACACCAAACAGGGTCAGCATGAAACTAATAAGTCTAACTGTAACTGACTTGATGAGCCTGCTTGGAGAGCTCACAGTGAACCTGAGATGGAGGAGGACACCAGATTCAAAAGCCTCTTCCTCCGAAATCTACATCCCGAAGTGAATCACCATTTAAGCACCATGGCCTGCCCACGCACAATGCCTTTTCAACAACTTACATTAGAATTTACATGAATAGAATTGGCAAATGCCACACCATATTTGCATGTTTTAATTATTTATTTATTTTTTTACTGAAGGTGCAGACATTCTTCACAAACCATTTCAGTTGCATTTCCATGCCTACGGGAACCAATGATTTTCACAGAGAAATGCTAACTCCAGATAAGGCATGTGTCACCTGGTTCCGCCATGTTGTAAACAAACCACCTTAGGTGGCTTAGCTAACACAACCTAGCAGCCCTTTGGCTTAGCTTTAGGCTAAGCTACCTAACAACATCAATAGTAAGCGGTTAGCATCATTTACCTGAAGTACAGCTTGTGTGTGTGCAGTGGAGTGATTTAAAGCATTTCCTTTTAACCCAATCCCTGGTTTCTGATTTCTCACTTTCTCTGTCCTTACCTTTATAATTCTTCTCAGCTCAACACAACCTTACAAAATCACCATTATGCAAAATAAGGGAAAACAATACAAATATTAATTTGGATTACACAGATGTTAATACTCAGGACATATTTGACAGGACATGAAACAACGATGGTAAGCAAGAGCATTTTAAAACCAAGGTGTCATGAAGAATATGGGAAAACAAACACTGAACATATAAGACAAGAATAAGCAGTTATGCTTGCTTGTTCTAGCCCTCTTCACTGCTTCAGCCTCCAGCACAAGGGTCAAAACACAATTGGAATCTTTATAAACTCCATGTAATGAGATTTATTGGGGATGTCGTTGTGTTAGTGTCCCATTTTCCCGTTATTTAAATGTAAATTGGGTTATTACAGCCATAAGCTGGTTTCTATTCTAGTTCATTCACTCACTGGAGTTCACATCATCTTCACCATGTGAAATTCTGTTACCTAGAGACCTTTTTCTTTCCCATCCTCATGAAAAAATCATACATTTCTGGTACTTATAATGTGTTTTTTTTTTTTTTTTTTTTTTTTTGAAGAGGCCACCAGACCTCCACTTTTACTTTCTTTCTGATTGTTTTATTTATTTATTTATTTTTGCTTCTTTATTTTACAGAACCACGATCGAGAATAGTATGCCTCCCACTGCTAATTTGATCCCTGCTTAAGCTCATTAAGCACAGGGATTTCTTTCTCATTAGGATTTCAAAGTTTGTGGCTTCTAGTTTTATCTACTGATCAATATTTTTTGAAAAGTCAGTGCTGCTATAACCCTGATATTGGATGGTCATGGACCAGTGGGCACCTTAAGGTCGGAAAATGCTGACCTCCGATAAGCCCGGAGCACCTTTGTACAAACTTTCCAGATGATGTTGTGGCAAAATAAATACCACAAGTGGGCATGACCAGTACACACAGCTCAAGTTAGGCTTCAGGTGCAAAAGCTACAGATTCAGCAGTAATCAGTTAACACAGTTTTACCATGACAGCATATCACTCTCTTAAAGGCACATGTACTCTCAGCACAGGACAAATTTGGAGTTCAGAAATAAAGTTAGGTACCAGCTACCACAGTCCATATATGAAATACTAGGTCTTGGGTGTTTTTAGTAGTAAAATGCCTAGTTTCTATATGAATAACTGCATCTTCAAAAATACAAACATACATTGTCATTACATAGATAGGCCAGTAGGTGGATTCATGAATCAGTGTTTTTGAATGAATTGATTCATTAATCTTTTAATCATTTCACTCAACAAATTACTTAAGCGATTCATTCAACAATACTGATTCATATTCAGAAACAAGAGTCTGCATGAGTGAATTGAATCATTCACTCGACAACAATTCAATCAGGAATTCTGCTGCTGTGCACGCTGCTTTGACTTCGTGTGGGCTGGTTTCATTGGAGGAGAAAATACACAAATTAACTAGGAACATTGTGTCTAAAATGTAAGTTACACAATATTATCTTCTTGTTTATAGAATTGCTGTTGTACTACAGAAAATAAAAAAGCACATTGGAAATGGAGCTGCTGGTCTGAATAGTTTCGCAGTGTATTAGCATTCATCAAATAAGCCTGACACAAAATACAGTTAAAGTTAAGAACCCCGACAGTTAAGATTTTTCAGTCTTCCAGAGAGTTTGCAAAAACAACTGCTTGCCTACCTACATCAGACTTTCAGATTTCCACCTAGCAACATTTACCTACTTAACCACACATATGGCAGCAATTCACTGCTGCAAACAACCCAGCTGATGACAAAGATACCATTTACCTCTTTGTGTGAGACACATGGGCCATGGCATCAAGTCACGAACACTCCAGACCATGCTATGATTCACTGATTTCTATTTGAACAAATGGGTTTTTTGCTGTAGAGATGCCATCAAGTTACAAAAGCTAGTGAGAGTGAATGACAAAAATGGCAAATAAGTGATGGAGCATTTCGGTGAAGTCAGTGAGCACTTGAGCTGTGTTCATGGATGTTGTAACTCTCCTCCATTTGATGGTTGCGGTGAATGATAATATTGATCTATGAAGCACCTATAGTAACTTCTAGTGGTCGCTCACTGAAAAATGAAAAGGTCATTTGGACAATGTATTAAAATTAAGAGATTAATTGCAAAAAAGAAAATTCTGTCATCATTCACTCACCCTCACGTCATTCCAAATCTGTATGACTTTCTTCTGTAGAAGTTTAAAGAAAATCTGATTAATGTGACCGCTTTTTGCAATGCAATTACAGCGACTGAGATTGGAGCTTTCAGTCTGATTTGGACCTAATAAAACCATATTCAGATATTTAGTTAATACAGCTGTAAGTAATAAATTGAGGTGGCTAATTAAACTAGAATTAATTGATTTTATTTTTCTAGAATTTGTTTTATGTCAATCATTAAATAAAACATCCAAAACAGACTGGTGACCAAGTATGGAAAGATACAAATTTATAATGATAATATTTTGTTCAGTCTCAAACATTCAGCTTCAAATAAGGTTCCTAGAAAATTACCAGAAAAGTTCATAAAACCTGTGCCCAGTTATTAGTATCTTAAAAATGCAAACTTTGACTCTAACAGGCAGTAATAGGAGTCTACAGTGGTCCTGTTTTATATTTTTATTTTTTGCATATTTGTCACAATTGAATGATTCAGATCAAACAAATTTTAATATTTCACAAAGATAACCCTGATAATTTGAAATAATGACTTCATTTATTAAGTGAAAGAAAGCTGTCCAAACCTGACTGGCACTACGTGAAAAAGTAATTGCCCCCTAAATCTAATAACTGGTTGTGCCACCCTTTGTAGAAACAACTGCAATCAAGTGTTTGCGATAACTTGCAATGAGTATTTCACATCACTGTTGAGGAATTTTGGCCCACTCTTCTATGCAGAATTGTTTTAATTCAGCCACACTGGAGGGTTTTTGAGCATGAAAGAACTGTTTAAAGTCATGCCACAGCATCTCAATTGGATTTGAGTCCGGACTTTGATTTGGCCACTCCAAAATCTTAATTTAGTTTACTTAAAGTGTTGTTCTGGGTTCTTTTATGACCTGCTGGATGAGTCATCATTGTGCTTTTGGAGTAAATTTGGTAGGCCGGCCACTCCTGGGAAGGTTCACCACTGTTCCAAGTTTTCTCCATTTGTGGATAATGGCTCTGACCATGGTTTGCTGGAGTCCCAAAGCCTAAGAAATGGCTTTATTACCCTTTCCAGACTGACACGTCAACTATTTTGTTTCTTATCTGTTCTTGAATTTCTTTAGATTGCGGCATGATTTGTTGCTCTTTACGCATGCTTCACTTTGCCAGTCAGGTTCCATTTAAGTGATTTCTTGATTCTACACGTCTGGCAGTAATCAGGCCTGAGTGTGGCTATAGTGAAAATTAACTCAGCTTTTTAAAATAATGTTGTTAATAAAAAAATCACAGTTCTTTCATGATTTAACAAGAGGGGGCAATTAATTTTTCACGAAGGGCCAGGTAGGTTTGGGCACCTTTTTTCCCTTAAAAAATGAAATTGTCATTTGAAAACTGTATTTTCTATTTACTTGCATTATCTTTGTGTAATGTTGAATCTTTTAAGTCTGACAAATATGCAAAAAAAAATTTAAAAACAGGAAGGGGGCAAAAATCTTTTCTAGGCACTGTACATGAAAACTGAACTGCAAAAAATGTTCTTATAAAATAATAGTTCAGCTCAAAATTAATATTCATTAAGTTTTGCTTAATATTCTATCATCATTTACTCACTCTTCCGAGCATTATGATTATTTTACATTTAAAAGGTGACACTTTTGACAGTATCATGTTTAAAAGCACAATATTTAAAAGAACTTAAAAAAAAGAAAAATGAAAAAAAGAAAGTTTTCCACACAGTTCTGTATGATTTCAGAGGATTTGAGATTATTATGAAACTAATTATGTGAACCACTTTTATGATGCTTTTTTGCAGAGCTAACATCACTCAGCATCATTCGCTTTCATTATATGGAAATACACAGCAAGGACATTCTTTTAAAAAGTATTCTTTTGTGTTTCACAAAAGGAAAAGTCATACAACTTGAAATGACAGGAGGATGAGTAAATGATGAAAGAAGTTTTGATGATGACATTTTCAGTTTTTGGTGAACTATCCCTTTAAAGTGTAGAGAAGGACAAAGAGAGAGTCAGACAAAAAGACCATTGAGCTGATAGATTGGAAACAAGTGTAAGATGTGTATGTGAGAGTCTGCAATAAAATGGCTGTATTTCCTGTTCAACAACTTTAGTGCATAAGTACTTTCTAACAGCTTGAGTAATGGCATAGTCTCTGTGCCGCCATCCGACATGCTTATCAACTAGCCTGCGGTTTAAATAGCCATGAGATGCAATTTTGAATGAGATGCAAACTCTGGTGAATTTGCATCATGCATGGATATATTATTTTGTTTATTCCATACAATGCAGGTTTGTAGTTTTTATTACAGCTATAATAAAGGGGTGACAGGGAAGTGTCACAAGAGCTGTTTTCAGAAGCAAAACATTTTAATCCAAACTTCCAATGTCAGTTTTGTATGCTGGTATCAACGATCACAACGAATTTGTGATCCTGTCATTCAAATTAAAACTCTCAGGACAAGTGTATAATGTATTAATTATAATAAGACTTTTATGATTAATCGAAAAATAAAACTGAACTTGCAATATGCCATAGTGCATTCATCAAATTGTGATTTTATTAAATATATGTGTTGCATGTTTCAGAGTGAAGCGCAGCATTGTGTTTGTTTACACGTGAGCAGCTCATTATCCACCCGTGTTTGTATCATTTCCCCCTCCAAATCGTGTAGCCCTAATTACAATTGTTGAGACACTTTTATTATATTAATTTAATTTTACCTTTATTATTTGTTGTTTTATGAATTGTTTTATGTATCCTGTTTGGTTTAAAGCTTAGACTATTTATGCCATTCTTCCATTGAAACAATTTGTATGGAACTGCATCTTTCTTTTTCTTCTTCTTTTTTTTTTTTAGCCTGTATTGTTGGAAATGTCCCTGTAAAGTAATTGACTTTCAAAAGTTGTGCACCCTGAATAATATGCATTAAAGTAAAAATTGTGACAACTAGTCCCGGTCCCTGTTCAAGTGGCTCCTGGTGTTGTTCATTTATGGACAGCCCAACACCACCCTCCCCTCTCCACCCCAGCTATAAATTGTTTTATGGATTACGAACAAAGACTGACAACATATTTTCCCTTAAGGCTTTACTTTTCACTCCTCAAACATGCGTAATAAGATTAAAGTTCGCCTGAGTGGCAGTTTGGTGTATGTGGATTAATTAATGTGTTTTATAAATTGTCAGATGTCCAAGCGGATGTTTTTGACAGAGTCAGAGCAAATACCGAAGCATTTCCTGGATGCAGATAAATGAGCAGTGAGTCAGCGGACTACAGAACACACAAGCTCTCTCCCTCATGGTTAGCTTCCATTACTCCTGATTGTGGACGTGCTGCCCAGAATATAAACGGGACTAGATGGGCAAGATGAATAAATATCAGTTGGATGGAGCTGTAACAAATTTCCAAAAAGGGCTGTGGAAAAAAACACAGTCCTAGGAAAGCACATCATGCACCTTTTTTTCTGAGAGAGAACCAGTGCAGTCTATAGTGAGCAAACTTGGTGTCAGATAAAAAAAACCCTCTGTATACAATAACAAATATATAATTGTGATTTTATTATGACATTTAAAATATAATATAAAAAGTGATGGTAATAAGGGGTGGTATTTTTTTGGGAACTTGTTGTAGTATTTGTGCATGTGTGTGTGTGTGTGTGTGTGTGTGTGTGTGTGTGTGTGTGTGTGTGTGTGTCTGTGTGTGTGTGTGTAATAATAATAATAATAGCAAATATATAAAATAAAAAAGTTTTTTGAGCAGCATATTAGAATGATTTCTTAAGGATCATGTGACACTGAAGAATGGAATAATGATTCTCAAAATGTGACAGCTTTGTCATCACAGGAATAAATTATATTTTTAAAATAGTTATTTCAAAGTGTAATAAATTTTTTGAATATTACTGTTTTACTATATTTAACTGCATTCAAATAAACACAGCCTTAGTGAGCATAAGAGGAATCTTATAAAAATCTTATTCTTAAAATATGAAAAATATATTTTTTGATAAATGTAGAGTTAAAAACAACAGCAATTATTTTAAATATAAATAATTTCTAACATTATAAATGTCTTTACTGTTACTTTTGAACAATTTAATAAATTATTGCAGAATGAAGGTCATTAATTCTAAATAAATAAATTAGAGCCCTATGAAATCCATTATATTTTTCCAAAATTTATTTTATTTTCCTCCCCAACTTCTGTTTTTTTTTTTCCATTTTCATTTTTCTGGATTCTTTTCTTTTTTTTTCTCCAGACTTTCTTTTAATGATTAAATTAAATTTCATTAATCAAAAAGCATGTCTTATTAATTGAAATCATGAAACTTACACAGCAATTAATTTGATCAAATTCTGTGTTTCCCATTAATTTTCAACTTTTAAGACTAGATTCTGCATTGCGGAAATCATAGGGCCCTAATAAATGAATGAATGTTCCCAAACTTTTAACGGTAGTGTAAAACACATATTATTACTTGCAGTTTTGACAACTCAAGTATGACTTCAAACAGGGGCCACGTGCCTCCTTTGTCTGAATGGGCATGACGCTTCTGGCCCTAGCAATGTAGGCTATGCTACGCTTTTAATCCTGACGTGTCTGTCTGCTTTTAGGAGAAATTAAACATTTTACATAAAAGGGTGAAATTCTAGTGACAGGAATAAGGTGCCCAGCATGCTTAAAGTGCCTATCCTTTAATGTGGCCTGTCCTTCAGAGGACATACACTGAGCCCTACAGCACACGCACAGTGTCTGGAGCCCACTGTTCATCACAAGTGAGGAGAAGTTGACAATGTGTCATTAGCTTTGATTTGTTTGTCTCTGCTGCATTCGAACAATCAGGCGATTGCTGAAAAGGTCACAGGTTGCAGAACATTTGGCATGAGTACTAACTATTCACATTTAAGTGGCAATGTCATCCTCAAAATAATAATAATTATAATAAAATAATAATAATAAAAAGTGCTCTTTTAGGTGATGAACTAAATTTTTTTAACCTTGCATGTTTTTGATAATGATCTTTCAGTAGGATTGCTGAAATTCTTTAGATTTTATAGTGGTGACATCATGAATGAGTCACTTTGTTGCTATGCTACAAGCTCCCATGGCAACTGTAGAGCAAAGGGGAAAAAAAGTAAAATCTGGAATGATGGGAAATTAACATGTAAGTAAATTCTATGGAGAGTGAGACAGCCAGGGATGCCAGGAAAGATGAAAAGGTGGTGATAGACTTTTATTAATATTTAGGTGATGCATAAAATAACTACAAATCACATTTATGGATTTGGCAGACTTCTTCCATAGTGATTATTTTTTCAGGACATGTGTCAGTTGGGGATTGAACCCACTGTGTTGTTATTCCTACAGTGATGCTTTACAAGTTGAGCTAGGAACCACAATATATGAGTGTTTCTTCTGATGTGGACATTTTTGGCCTTGTAACTTTAAGAAATTAAACTTTAAGTGCACATTTTATGCTTTCATTATTTTATTTTATTTTGTCATTAAAAATGTCCAACAATGTATAAACACACATCACTAGGGAATTCTGTAATTTTATCACTTTTTCTGGAAGTCGTGAACATTTCCACTAGATTTCAAATGATGTGTTGTGTTTAACAATATTCTGTTATGGAAATTTACTAGCAAAATTGTAAGCAAATTTAGCATTTTAACAGATAGCATTTTATGTTTCCTAAACGTGCACAAATATTTCACCTTTTTTGACAAGATGACATCTGGATCTGTCATAACACAGTAAAAACTTTATGGTCACACAACCACGAGACAGTCATTTAAAAAAATAAATAAATACATATGTATATTATTTCAATTGTTTATTTTTTTTTTAATTATATTATTGAAATGATTTAAATTATATATTATATTTTATTATAAAATATATAAATATATATTAAAATTATTAATTGTATTATAAATTGTTACAGTTAGAATTTTACGTCTCCTAAATGTACACAAATAATATTTCACCTTTACTGACAAAATTACATCTTGATCTGATACACTGATACATCTTGAAATAACGGACAATAAAATATTAAGCTCACACAACCATGAGGCAGTAATTTATATATATAATATATAATATATAATATAGAAATATATATTTAAATCATTTATTCATTATTTTATAAATGAGCTTTTTTTATATAAAGTCATCCAGTAAAACAATAAAATCTATGCATTTAAAACAACTAAATTTAACAATAGAGTAAAAAATAAATGATAAAGGCATAGTAGAACTGCAAAGTGACCATTCAAATAGCAAAAAAAAAAAAAATATGCTAAAATAAAAAAGAGCCCTAAAACTCACCCTTGTGCATTGAAGTGCACATACACTGATTTTGTTATGACATCCTTATTGTGTACTTACATGACTCTGCTACTACTACCTGCAAATACACTCCAGCACCAGAGAGGATCCCTGTATCTTCAAACTACCCAAACACATGAATCGGGTCATGTGGGCCTTTGATTGATAGTCATTTATGTGCACAGACCCAAACACGCAGGCAATAATATGAGTCTTTGTATCTGCAAGTCTATTTAAGTATAATGCTTCTGGCTGACTTTCAGCTGTCAGGAGGGCTGACCTTATTTTGGCAGTTACACAGTGCACATTCTAACAAATTCATGCACAAGCCCAAAAAAACCTGAAGTGATGGCCTAACTCTGAGGCACAATGGCATACAGAGATCTTCACTGTTTTGCTGCATTATCAGCAGGTCACACTTCTTCTATTAAGCCCATCAGGAGGACAACAACTTGGAGACGGCCGCTGATTACCACTGCACCCTTTCTGTGCAATCATGTAGATGCTTGTGCTTATGTTCCTTGCATGTGTGGTGGGCAGGAGTTCATATCCAGCGGGGTCCGAAAAATGTGAGACAACATAAAAAAAAAAAAATCTAGATAAAACAAAGAGCATATTATACCATATTTTTGTCAAATTTGATCAAATCATACTTACATACTGTTGTCAGTGATGCATAATTGTCCAGGCAGATTCATTTGAAAGCTGTTGATGAAAGTTAATGTGTTTTTGACCACTAGTGTGGATCTTTCTGTTCTCCGCAGGCATCTTTTTTTCCCATGGCTCCTGGCTAGGCACCACTGCCATGCAACTTTCCCAAAATGTGCTCGTGTCTGAACTGAATTTGCACCTTATTACTGTCCACTATCTGTCAGAGAGTGACAGGCTCAACAGAAATGTTTTGGCTTGCAAAAAAACTTTTCGTTGTCTGTTGACAAGAAAACTGAAAAGAGGTTGTCTATTAGTCTTGTGTAGCCAGACTTTAACTAGGTTTATCTGAAATAGTTGATACTGTAATAGTTTAAATCGTGTTTAAATAGTGTAAATCTGTTTGGAAAACACCTATTCAAATGAATTCACAGCAGAAGTAATGGAAATGTGAATCAGTATTCAAATAATCATTATTATAATCTTATAATTATAATCTGTATTTTGTGGATTATAATTAAAAATATTTTTGTGGATTACCCTTGTCTTCATGGCCTTCCTTGGTGGATCCGGGACAGAATAACTGACCTACAAAAGATGAGGCTAGAACTGGCCTCAATTAATGTGGCCCCGAAGGGCAGTATTCATAACCCTTCAGGGGCTACAATCTTCATGTTCCAGAATGGTTCCGTGACCTGGAGGAATATGTGTTGGAGTTTTTGGACAATTGCCATCTCGTCACACGTGATGACCTCACCTTAATGGAGGGATTCTGGTGCGGGCTGTGAAGACAATATCCGCTTCATTATGCCCAGAGCTGATCCGTGCTGGTCACTGAGTAACTACATCAAGTTGTCGCTGTGGATCGTCAGATCAGCATTCACCATAGATGAAGCAGAGCCCAGCCTGAGGTCATCACATGTGAGTGCCGACAGCCCAGAGTCATCTCCCATAACGACCGCTAGCCCAAAGCCCAGTCTACTACCACCCCACGGCGCGGAGCTGCCCGAGCCCACCACAGATGGAGAGCCAGAGCCTGCCATAATCATTGAGACATTGCCATCAGGAGCGGCAGAGCTGATGATCGCCCCTGAGCCAGAGCCCCAAGTGTCTGACCAGGTGCGAGAGCCGACAGCACAAGCAACAGTGGAAATAGCTGTGGAGATTGCGGGGGCAAAGGAAAGCCCCACCCACTGCGCCACCACTGAGGGTGAGCAAGAACTGGACTTGGGAGATATAATAGACTGGAACACAGAGTTACAAATATGTCCATCATCTGCACTATCATTCTGGCAAGAAATCCCACCCAACCTCCCTCTCCCGCCTCCTCTCATCGATCTGTTCCCTTCATCAAAACTAATTCTGCTGGATCCTGTCAGCCCCTCTGCTCACCATCTGTGGCATGGGCTCGCCGCAGGTCTGTCCATTTCCAGCTTCTTTGGCGTTGTCCTTTGGAGGATCCCTCGACTCCGCCTCCAGCCTCTGAGGCCCAGACTCCACCTCAGTCCTGTGACCCAGTGGCACCACCTCTGTCACTCCGGCTCCGCTGCAGCCTTCCGGATCTCAGCCTCAGTCGCTGAAGCCACCTGCTCCGTCTTGGCCCTCTGGATCTCTGTCTCCGCCTCGGGCTCCACCATCACCTGCTCCGCCGCTGTCAGTTGCCCCTCGGAGTCATCAGCCCTTCCTCCACCATGGCTCCTCCCTTTGTCGGCTCAACTGTGAGCCACCATCTTGGCTGCGGTCTGGGTCCTGTCTGGCTCCTCCTGCTCCAGCTCCCTCCTGTTGTCTTCCTGGCTCCTCCCTCTGTCTGCTCCTCCCTGGTACCTCCCATCTCCAAAATGGCTCCTCCCTCCATCATCGCCACCTTGGTCATCTGCCTGCCTTGCTGGCTGCCCTTTTACAAGCCCTTTCCTGCCCTTTTGTCCTCCTCCCACACCCCCTCTCGCCCTCCTTGATTAGTCATGCTACGGCGCGAGGTCGCATCTTCTGGGGAGGGGGAGTACTGTTAGGGTTATTTATTATTTACTTTAGTGTTGTCTTTTTGTTACGTCTGCCTGTTCTTGTTTTCCCTTATATGGTTTTGTTCCTGTTCGATTTAAGCTCTTTGCTTGTTTGCTCGTTACAGCTTAAAAAAATAAATAAATAAAAGATTCAAATTCTGATGTCAATATTTATTAATTACAATTAAATATAAGGTAACACTTAAAACATTTCTGTTTAATGCATTATAAAGGTATTCATAATGTACATGCACTATGTCTGTTCATAAATAACTGTAACCAAAGTAAAAACATATTATAATATTTGCAGGTTTGTTTGTTGTGTTTTAATGCATTATACTTTCTAAAGGTGTAAATATTACTAAGTGTTATAATGTATTATAACTGTGGTTGCAATTATTCATGAGATTGTTGGATGCATTATAAGGTGCATTATTAATGCATTAAAACTACTTTTATAATGCATTATATATAAAAGTTTTAAGTGTATAATTATTAAACAATTTTTTATTTTATTATTATCAAGTTAAATGAAAACTATTAACTTTAAAATATATGTCAAATAAGGAAGATATAATATATATATATATATATATATATATATATATATATATATATATATATATATATATCTATATATATATATATATTCTGCTTTTTAGAGAAAAAAATATAATTCAAAATGAATGTGCTAATTTTTTGACAGTACTGAACTTGGTTTAGATAAACATGTCTCGGGGAATAAACAGCCATAATTAGTTGAAAACTAATGATGTTATTATGTTTTGGCACAAAACTCAAAATTCCTCTGTTTTTTGACTGGTGACTTTCTTGGAATTACAATTCCTCCTTTGATTATTTCAGTTTATATTCCAATTAAATGTTCTGTAGTTTGTGGCCTCTTTAGCTTAAATTCACATTCATGAAAGGAAAAAGACCCAATTATGAAATTCTGCTTTACACCCAACTCAGGCAGCACCAGCCAATCAGATCCAAACTGGTTATTTAAGCTTGCACTTGCTATATTTGTGTAAACAGACTGTGGGTTGTCCGTGAAGGTGTCAAAACTTGTGATAAAACTTGAGACTATAGCCTTCTATTAACCTCTAGTTTAGATGCAGTTGTTACCTTAACATTTGACAGCTACAGCTGTATCTCTCTCTAACATGATCTATGGAAATGAATTACACTGCCTTTATTTGTGTGTCTGTATGTGTGTTTCTGTATGCCAGATTTATAGGCATATTTGAAAATGAAATAAATTGGGCACAATCTCCAAGTAAGAGAGATGAAAAGCCCTCCAGAGTAATCGTGCAGACATGTTTACTGCTGAGAGAGCTGATGAGCTGAAATACTGAAATCCTGATTGACCTCTGTATAGGAGAGCCTTGGCAGTTGCTGGTATTAACGCCCATGTTGCAGTGCAATGAATTACAGCCAGTGTCAAATATAAGTGTCTGTGTGGCATGCTGTCATTCTGTCATCTAACAAAAAGCAAAGATGGGACAGTAACACACACACACACACACACACACACATACACACACACACACACACACACACACACACACACAAACACACACACAAACACACACACACACACACACACACACACACACACACACACACACACACACATAGATTCATTTTTATTTGTATCTGTGAAGATAAAAAACAATCTATACTGTGCTGCTTGAAAGTTTGTGAACCCTTTAGAATTTTCTAAATTTCTGCATAAATATGACTCAAAACATAATCAAAATTTCCTGAAAGTAGACAGAGAGCCCAAACAAACAAATGAGACAAAAATATTTTCTTTGCCATTTATTAATTGAGAAAAATGATCCAATGTTACATAACTGTGTTGTGCAAAAGTATGTGAATCTTTGCTTTCAGTTTCTGGTCTGACCCCTTTTTGCAGCAATAACGGCAGGTAAATGTTTCTTGTAACTGCTGATCCTGTGATGTTGGTGTGTTTCCTCCTATGAACTGCTTGCTAAAGCTCCTTCCACAACATTTCAGTTGTATTAAGGTCCAGACTTTGACTCTGTCATTCCAAAACATGAACATTGTTCTTCCTTAACCATTCTTTGGTAAAACAATTTATGTTCTTGGGGTTGTTGTCTTGTTGCATGCCCCACTTTCTCTTGAGATTCAGTTCATGGACAGATGTCCTGAAATTTTCCTTTAGAATTTGCTGGTAGAATTCAGAATTCATTGTTCCATCAATGAAAGTGAAAAATTGAAAGTCGTGACATTTGCCTAGTATGGTAACCCATACTCGGAATTGGTGCTCTGCATTTAACCCATCCAAGTGCACACACACAGCAGTGAGAAGTGAACACACTATGAACACACACCCAGAGCAGTGGGCAGCTATATCCAGCACCCGGGGAGCAACTTGGGGTTCAGTGCCTTGCTCAAGTGCACTTCAGCCATGGGTATTGATGGAGGAAGAGAGCGCTGTCCATTAACTCCCTCCCACCTACAATTCCTGCCAGCACCGAGACTCAAACCTGTGACCTTCGGGTTACAAGTCCAACTCTCTAACCATTAGGCCACAGCTGCCCCAGTGGCAGCTGATGGTAAGCTGTCCTGGTCCAGATGCAGCAAAACAGGCCCAAACCACGATACTACCACCACCATGTTTCACCGATGGGATGAGGTTCTTATGCTGTGATACAGTGTGTTCTTTTCTTCAAAAATAACGCATCTCATTTAAACCAAAAAGTTATATTTTGGTCTCAACCAAACATTTCTCCAGTAGCCCTCTGGCTTGTCCGCATGATCTTTAACAAAATGCAGACTGGCAGCAATGTTCTATTTGGATGCACTATGCAGACCGCGGTTGTTCAGTGTTCTCCTGATGGTAAACTCATGAACACTAACATTAGCCAATGTGAGAAAGGCCTTTAGTTGCTTAGAAGTTACCCTGGATTCCTTTGCAACCTTGCAGACTATTAAACATCTTGCTTTTGGAGTGATCTTTGTTGGTCAATCACTCCTGGGGAGAGTAATAGTGGTCTTGAATTTCCTCCATTTGTACACAATCTGTCTGACTGTGGATTTGTGGAGTCAAAACTCTTTAGAGATGTTTTTGTAACCTTTTCCAGCCCGATGAGCAACAGCAACTCATAGATCTCCTTTGTTCATGCCATGATACACTTACACAAACATTATCAGACTTTGATAGATCCCTGTTCTTTAAATAAAACGGCAGGGAATGACACCTGGTAGTCATTTCACTGAAATGAAAACACCTTTGAACAGATGGACTCTTAATTTCTCCTTCAAATTAATGGCTGATCCTAGAGATTCACATTCTTTTGCACAACACAGATATGTAACACTGGATAATTTTTCTCAATAAATAAATGAAAAAGAAAATATTTTTGTCTCATTTGTTTGATTGGGTTATCTTTATCTATTTTCAGGACTTACGTGAAAATCTGATTATTTTTGGGGTCATATTTATTGGTTATTGTTACTTTCTTTCTTCTGTAGAACATAAAAGAACATATTCTGAACTATCTTCCAGCTATTCAAAACAATAATGGACAAAATTGTCTGTAAAAATTTTACTTAAAGCCTTTATGTATAATGTATTATAAAGGATTATTAATGCATTATAATTGTTGTAATACAATATATCTTGTGGTAAATAATTATAACCAAATGTATAATGCATAGTATAACAATGAATTAATAAGTGTTATAATTTATTAACTGTGGTGACAATTATTCATGAAATTGTACAGTGCATTATAAGGAGCATTACAAAGCATATATAATGCTACTGAACTACTTTTATAATGCATTATGCGTAATGGCTTTAAGTAAATTGTTATCAAACTATCTTTAAAAAATCTTCCGTCATACAGGTTTGGAGTAACGAAAATACTGTCTCTTATTTGAGCTGCTTTACAGGAGAATTTGGATTTGCATACACACAAGTCTGCATCATTGATTACTTTCCTGTTTAATACTGCTGCTGTGATACAATCTCTATTGTATAAAGTGCTATAATTATAAAGGTGACTTGACTTGGAAGACATGAGGGTGAATAAACAATGACAGAAAGTCATTTTCTTGTCATTTTAAAAATGTAGAGCTACTAAAAGTTTTTTTAATGCGACATTGTTAAAAAGGAAGATTGAGTCAGAATAGTTAATTAGCTTCTAAAAGGGTATATTTGTCTAAGTGTGAATATTTTCCAAGAAGCCATCATGCTTTCTGGACAATAACATAAATCTTTAAGACAAATGTGACTACTGTTTGTAGAAGTTAATAGGAAGGTTTGAAAATGAAGACATTTTGTAAAAATGGGGATATTATGTTGGTTTGAGATAAAGTGCAGGTCGAAGATGAGTAAAAGTGTTTGTAGTGAACATGGGAGGATCAATAAAAGAGGAATACAGAGAGCGAAGGCTGGCTGAAAGAGCTGACTGGAGTGGATTAAAAATGACTTATGTCAAGAGTTCTGTAGAAACTGACCTGTATTGAGTGGAGGGAAAAACATCACCTCAAAAAGTCCCATCTTAAAGCATGTCTGCAGTTTGGTGGGAGGTGTGAGAGAGGATGATCTAGATGTGTGAAAATGTTTTGTGCTCAGAAAGACCGAGATAAAGAGTTCTCTGCAGAATTCGAGGCATATGTGGTTCAAAAGCTAGTGCTGACCATGCATCTGGGGACTATCACAAAATCCTAGGCAGGATGATCTAGCCTCTAAAAATATTAGTGTTCAGGAATCAGGAAATGGAGGATTATGGATGGGTTTTCAGGAGAATTTAAACAGGCTCTGATTGGAGGGTGAAAATTCAACTGGCTTCTTGTACTTTTGCATTTTATTTGTTTCTGGTTATAAATGCACTCTTAAAAATAAAGGTGCTTAAAAGGTTTCTGCACATTTGTTGAGTTGTATGATTATGCGATCCAATGAGGACAACTGATGGACTTATAAAGAAGGTGAAAACTTTCAATAATGCTCAAGAAGGAAACACAACAAATTTAGAGCTTGTGTAAACTTTTGAACAAGTGGATTTTTTTTAAGTATTGCCCTTTAGAAGCTATGTAAGATACTGTCTTAGAAGTCAAAATAAGTACCCATATCCAATTCAAAAAGCTTACACCCCTCGACTTGTAATGCGTTGGTTTCTGTAAATTTCAATTCAAATTTTCATTTAAACTTAAATTTGATTATATCGCTTTTACACCATACATAGGCTACAACAACAATTATAATAATATAATTTAGCAATAGAAGCCATTTTCACTAGCTAAACGTTCACTTTGCTATCTAAATGGGGACAGTCCATAGACTTCTGTTGTTTTAATACACAGCTAGTTATAAATAGCGCAACAATTCTGACTAAAAATATACATTTCCCTCAAATATTTGTAGTTGGACAATAAATGTGACATGTAGAATTTTAAACCTAAAAGTAAGTTTATTTTTATGATGGCATTGACTTTAATGTTGAATCAAAATAGCCTAACACAACTTAAGGCTATTTTGTTTTCGTTCTCATTTATTTTCATTTTTAGTTTAGTGGATTTAACTTCTGCTTTAAAAGCCTTATTTTTGTTTTTAGATTGCAATGTTACAATGTGATTTTAACCTTTTTGTGCAGATAATATAAAGGCTTACATGGTTACATTCACTTTATTTGTTTTCATAGCCTTTAATATGTATTCTTTTGTTGGACAACATTGGGCAGTAAGTGAAATTTTTATATTAAATACAGATTTTAAAAAAAAATCTGAATAAAAAAACTAAAATACCAAAATATATACTGTATATTGCAGATCAGCCAAAAAATACAGAGATATGAATTTTTGCCCATCTCGCCCAAATTTCACAAAGGACTTAAAAGACTCACAAATGCTCATATCAGAATGAACAATGTGAAAAGTTATATTGTTCACTCAGTATCTATGTGTAAAATCTATGTAAAATATTAAAGAAAGATTATAAATTATAATTTATATAATAATTATATAGGCTTACTCACACACTCCTTTAGAATTAACACAGGGATTTGAATTATTTGTGGGAATTAAAAAAGCATCACTTTTGTGACAGCCAGCGGTGGCACTTCCTGTCCCTAGAGCTTGATTGTGTTTTCTTCTGTGCAGCCCGTTTCTAACGCACTGTTCATTAGCACATGGTGAAGGGCCTCTCTGAGTGTTTGTTCATTTCTTTGTGTGGAAATTAAAAATGTGCCTTTTAAGTGGCTTCTGGCTAGCTTCATACCACCATAAATGCATCTTTTAATAGATTTTTTAAATTTATTTATTTTGCTTCCACTCTTTTAAACCATATGCCATGTGCTCCCTTTTTTCCTTTGTTGTGCTTTGTGTCCCAGAGAGCCACTTCTGGAATTAGCGCTCGCTTTCTCCAAGTGACTTCCTCTGTTTCATTTTCTGCCTCTTCTTGTCTATAAATCTAGCAGCACTCTTTCCCCCATTTTACTTACACACACACGCACGCACGCACACACACACACACACACACACACACACACACACACACACACACACACACACACACACACACACACACACACACACACACACAAATATCTATGACTCTCTCTGTCATCTGCAATTTGTAGACTCTTCTGGTAAATTTGCCTAGAAGAGAATAAAAGCAGTTATCAGTGAATGTGTTCACCACTTATTGTTGTTTGTTCATGTTGAAAATGGCATGGTAGGGTGTATATCAGTTCCTCTGTTAAGTGAAAGCTATAAAAGCACTATTGTAAACAGTTTCATTAAACTTTTTGTCCCTTGTGGCTTCTGATGTGCAGAATTAAAAAGCCAGTTAGCGTTTTGAGATTTTGATAAAACTAAAACAGTCTTTTTTAAAAAGGGCAGAACTGCTTTTTTGCTTCCCAAAACCACATTAAATGTATAAATGTGTGTAAGATTAGAGGGGTTAAAAGGTTGGAGTCAATTCATATTATTACAATTTAAAATAACTGTTTTCCATTTTAATATATTTTAAAATGTAATTTATTCCTGTAATACAAAGCTGAATTTCATCAGCGTCATTACTCTAGTCTTCAGTGTCACGTGATCCTGCAGAAATCATCCTAATATGCTGATTTGATGCTTAAGAAACATTTCTTAGTATGATCAATGTTGTTAACAGTTGTGCTGCTTAATATTTGTATGGAAACAGTGGATTTTTGTCAGGATTCTCTGAAAAAGTTCAAATGAACAGTATTTATTTTAAATCAAATCAAAATTACTGTCCATTTATGCATTCTTACTAAATAAATGTATTCATTAAAAAGATTAAACACGAGTGGTAGTGTATCTTGAATAAATCTTTCTTACTCCATTGGCAAATTATTGATTTTTGTTCTTGTTCTAATCATAAATTTCACTAAATGTGTTACTGTATATTTATTCATAAAACAAGAACATAATTCAAGGTACAGTTCCTCAAGATGCACTTGAAGATTAATAAACATCATTGCACATCAAATAAGAAAAAATAAACTTAACTGCCATTTATTCAAACAATAAATAGCACATGCACATTTGTCAAGCAAAAAAAATAAAATAAATAAGTTTAGGATTGAAATGATAAAACAGCAGATATCATGTTCAGTATAAAGACAGAATGTGAATATACTGTACAAGCTGAATGACCTTTTCTATAAGCAAGACACACGATATGTCTGTTTATGCCAATGACATTAACACAGCGACTTCTCTGGAGAGTGTAAAGTTTGTCTTGCCATCTCACAGTTCATTACTGATTGCCTTTAGGAGTTAAACATGCAGTTTAACACTGAATGACAAGACAATGTGATGTATGGAGGCATTTCACATTATTCATTTTCAGGATATTATTCATCAGGCCAAGACAGGGCGATGCTGAAACACTGCTGCTGAAATGATTGCTGTCATAACAGACTAAACTGAAAAATGTTATATGCAAAGCAAGTGAGACCAGTACTTGATAGACAGGATCCATAACAACTTCACACACATTTTTTTTTATTATTATTAGAAGCTCTGTCACAACTGTCATTAAAGAACCTTTTCAAAAATGAACTTTTTTTGCTGTGTACTCCATATATATTCCTTACTAGCCAAGAAACAGCATTTTCACTGATTAACTTTTTTTTTTCATTTATTTATTTATTAATAGTGCATAATCAATTTTTTTTTTTTTTTTGGATGGTATATGGATTCTCTATGACCATATTATTATTTAAGCAGATAATAATTATTTAGCAGAAGTTTTTGCAGAAGTTTTAGCATTTTCTTAATGTGAGGAATATTTCACAAGTGGCAGAACAGGGCAAAATATATAAATAAATTATGTTAGTTAATTTTCCACTAAAATGTTTAAAGCTGTTAGGCGAAGTGCAAGTTGTGACATTATTGTATGTCATTGATTTGAATCATTCATGTCACTTACATCAGCAGGAGTCTGGTCATCGTTATATAATTTGATATATACCATATATTATGTTGCAGCTCCAAACCATCTGGCTACTTTTGGACTTTTTATTCATTTGGCTCTTGGCGAGTGCTGATTCTTGGACCAAAAACTGACCTACACAAGAAAAATCACATTTGGCTTGTGTTTTCTTCAGAGACCTGAAAGTTTGATGAAGGCAGGAAGGAAAACCTGATGTATGGTCACCGGATCATAAAATTATTGCATTACAACACGGCGAACATGGCTTTGCCTCAGGTGTGTGGACCCTGTGTTTGGTAAAGCCTTCTGTTTCTGATGAAATTTGCAGTCCATTATCACGAGCATTAGTGAAATTACAAGCATGTGAGTACATGTGTGTATGTTCATGTGTATGAAGACATTGATTTCGAGAGATTAATAATTATTGGACGGCAAACATTAACATTTTGCTGGATGGATGAGTCACTGCACAAATAGCAATGTTTTGCCCTTTCCTTTCTTCAGTGAATACCCATGTGTGTATGCATATGACTGTATTTTCCTGGTGTGTGTGTGTTTGCACACTCTCTCTGGGGACTTTGTCTCTTTATAAATATCACTGAAGGGAAGACATCCCTTCCCCTGGTCAGTCCTTGCACTAATGTGCTGTGATGCCGTTCAAATACGTGCATATTTCTGCATATGTGTTGTTTTGGTGCTTAAATATGCATGAGGATCTTTTTAATATGCATGTTTTTGAATTATTGAGTATTTGTTAGTGCAGTTATGTTTTCTGCTTGTTTGCGTGTGCGTTCTTAACTCCCTGAACATTAATCAGAGCAGTTTCCCCCTGTGATGGTCCTGGCATGTTACTAATGGCCATCCATCAAAGCTCACAACCAGGAATTCTTGCTTTTTATTGGCTTATCAACTACAACATGGTAGTAGAAAGATAGAGAAAGTGTTTGTGTGATTGTTTTAAGTTCCCATGTGTAATTGTAGCATATAACATGCTTTGGTATTTGAGCACTGTTGCTTCTTCTTTCTATATACATTATAGTGTAATTTACTCTATATAGTGTACGTGTTGATTATTCCCGCAGTGGGTTTTTGTTTAATGTTGTGCACGATTGCACTCTGGGGCTGATATTTTGCTCAGGCAGATGGACATCTGTCATGCTTTGGTTTGGTTTTTGGCGCTTTTTAGGATCTAGTCTTGCCAATAGCTGTTTATGTGTGTGTGTGTGTGTGTGTGTGTGTGTGTGTGTGTGTGTGTGTGTGTGTGTGTGTGTGTGTGTGTGTGTGTGTGTGTGTGTGTGTGTGTGTGTGTGTGTGTGTGTTTATATTGTGTTCGTGTGATGTTTGCAGGGAATTAAGTCCATTACTTGGTGAGATTTGTGGTGTTTCGGTGTTACAGACCTTTAGATAAATATAAAAACTAGAGCATGCAGTTAATTAAATGTTTAATAGTGTTTTGTCTAGCACTGTTAACACATTTCTTCAATTTGACATTTTAATTGTTTCATTCTGTTTTGTGTGATTACTAAAAAAAGGAACAGAACATTAGCGCAGATTGAGTCATTTTCCAGTAACCATATATGTCTATAAATTAACCCTATAGGTGGGATGATTAATTAAAGTAATATGATTTGCTCTCTCTATATACTGTAATTTACTCTTTATTGATGCTCAAAAAGTAAAATATCAGTAGAAATGAATACCAGCAGAGATATATTATACTGTACATGAAATATTACATCCATCAAGTGGATGAAGTTTATGTTGTTATTGAATTATTGCAGAGCTCTGCATTTTCATTTTTTGTATAATGTAAGAAAAAAAAAAAAAAAATTAAATGCTATTACTAAAATGGATATTTTCTTTCCTTAAAAAGAAACTGACTGTTATCTGCACTGTCAAAAAGAAGAAAAAAAAGATTAAGAATTTAAAAAGGGTTTTTAAATTTGTCTTTATATACATATAAAAAGAACAGCATTTATTTGAAATAGGAATCTTCTGTAAAATTAAAAATGTCTTTACTGTCCCTTTTGAACAATTTAATGCATCCTTGCTGAATATATAATAATTTCTGTAAAAAGTATTTACTTTACTTTTTTAAGGATAAACCTTACTAAATCTTGATATATTAATTCGTAAAACAAGAAGAAACAATTTGACTGTGAGGTACAAATATTAAACATCATTCAAGATGTAATTGTAGTAATTGTAATTGAAAAAAAAATGAAGTATGTTAGATTTGAAATTTTAATAAAAGCAGATATCATGGTCAGCATTAAGGCAGAATGTCAATATACATTATTGAATATAATATGTTATTAAATTAATACATTTGTTTGTTTGTTTTAATCAGTAAAATGTAATTAATTAAATATGTCTGTTATTATAATGACATGATAATAAAATTATTACATTTTTAACTTAATAAAAATCTTTTTTAATCATATGTACTTTATTCAGTATTTAGTTGACCACTGGTCTGCCACTTAGATCATACATCATGAGATATTCAGTCACAGACAGGTCTTGTTTAGGACTACTGTATTTATCACAGGCGTCCCATTACAGAACTTCAAAACCCCAATCCTCCCTTTAATCTTTAGATATGAGAGTAAATTAATATAAATGGACACATGGAGGCCACCAGCTGCACCATGTTGTCACAAAAAAGCTGTTTAAACGTGTTAAACATTCACGTCGTGTTGCATCTTTATATTAGATGTTTTCATCTCATGTCTATTTTGATCTAAATGAGACAACAAAGGCATAACATAAATCTTCCACAACATGCTATGCAAGGCAGCATGAGTGGATAGAGCCTCTTCATGCTGGGTTTGTTTGGAAAAAGGATTCTGAGACTCCAGGGGTTTTATCTTCAGGTTGTCTACAACTGCCACTTACTCTATGCGACCCTCGTAAAGCTGTCCAATCAGTTCGATGGGCCCCTGTGTGTCCTTGGGTCCTTCATGGTATATCAGGGAAAACAGTCATGGCCATTAAACGTCACACACTGAGATGCTATGCACATGTGTGTTTGTGATTTCTCAATTGACTGCAGAGGATTAAGGTTTTCCCATTCTGTATCCTGGCATGAGTGTGTATGGGTAAAGAAGGGTAAAAAGATTGGGATGAAGCGTGTGTTTGTACAGTCTGTGTATCTGTTTCACCTGGATAAGCATTGTGGATCTGTACTAACCAGATAATACCTCGGTCAACGTGCTGCGCTGGCTTTGAGAGGCAGGAGAGCACTGGAGTTAAAGGAGCTTATTATTCAGAGAAGCAACTAGGTGGATAGATGTTTAAAACGGTCAGTTTTTAATTAGGTGGCTCTTTTTATAATTTCTCACAGGTCATTGCTGTTTGGGGTCTCACACTTTGTTGTTCTGAAGATATGAAAATCTTACATTTCCTAATTATTTTATTTTAATTTATGAATATTTTTTTTATTTTGATTTAGTAAAGTGTTTTTCCATTGTTTTGATATTTTATAGGAAAAAATACTGATTTATTTTTTTTTTTTTTTATGAGTTTGACACAATAATGCAACAATTTCATCACATAGTGATCAAAAAATATACTGGTATAAACACTACTAATGAGTGTCTCAAATCCTGAATGACCATGGTTTTAAAAAAAATAAATAAAACTAAGTACAAAAGAGACTGTATGTCACTGTCAACAGTGGTTGCAGGCAAGGAAGAGAGTTGAGGCTGGATCTAGATGCAAGAAACTTTATTAAATATAATATTTGTTTAAAGAAAAACAAAAGGCACACCGGCAGGCACGGGAGAAAATGCAGTATCACAAACCAACTCAAACACTGATGTGACTGAGAACAGACAAAGAACTGAACCAACTTTGAGTTTATGTACACAAGACAATGATTGAGAAAACATGCAACTAAATGAGACACAAGTGCAAATCTGAAATTACCAATGCGACAAACAAGGACGTAATCAGAAACTAAGGCTCTGTCCCAAATGGCATAGTTCATGTTCACTTGTGGCCACACAGACTTACAATGTGTCCATTAAGTCCATGTGGCTGTAGGGTGTCCCATTCATCATTTTAGCTTTCAGAAGGGTGCTCGCGTTATGCGCCCTCAATGTGTACTTCTGCCGACTCCAAGCCCACACTGAGGCGAGCTTCGCAGCAGACTTCTACCCAACAGTCAATGCGGCATTACGTCATAAAAGTGTGGACTGGGACGGTTTAGGGTGCCATTTGGGACAGGGCCTAAGACAACCCAAGAAACAGGAACTAAACAGATAAACAGAGAAGAACACAGGAACCAAAGGAAGCTGAAATACATAAAAATCCCAGAACTTTAGGACATTAATGTCACAGTCACAGGGCTTGACACTTACTTTTTTTCAGGAGCACATGAACCCTAACCAAAAACAAACCACTGTTTAACCTTTTTTTAACCGGTCCCCCCAGAGACATAAACATCATTTACTATTTTAAATAATTTTTTTTTCCCTCATGGGGACCACAGGCTGGTCCCAACAATGTCAAAAATTCAGGTTTTACTGTCCTTGTGTGTCCCCACAATGTAGCATAAACACACACACACACACACACACACACACACACACACACACACACACACAAATTATGTGTTTTCCTTAATAAAGGGAAAGAGACATTTACAAACAAAATAATTTAGTTTATTAGAATACAAAAAATACACTAGGTTTTTAAATTGTATTTAATTGTATTTATGTAATTATTTGTAAGCACAATAAGACATTTGTTATACTATCTTATACTACATTATCTAATTGTTTAATAATATATTAAAGGGGTCATGAACTGAGAAACCAAAATTCCCTTGATCTTTTCACATATAAGAGGTTATTGTACTATAAAAACATTATGTAAGATTCAGAACTTTCTTGTTAGTCGAAAAACAGCTTATATTGAAGCCCATCTGCCAAAACGACAGCTTGTGAAATTGACTACTCTATGATGTAATAGTGTGGATAAACACTGCCTCCATAAACATCGCTGCCTGTTTATCCCCGCCCACTGATTCACGCGTGTAATTATTGCGAGAGAAGCAAACAAGCAGGTTGTGGAGGAACAGTCTTTGCATTGCCTTCTTTCTGATCCCAACGTTAGGAAAGAGTGGATGAAATTTATTGTTAATGAAGATACAGAGAGCGCTTAATCATACCAGTGGGTGTTTACTTCCAAGAGCGTTCTGATGAAGGGGTAAAAACAGGACGGAAAATAGCCTACTACGTCTAAATTACGTCTAAGTTTATTTATTTATTTATTGGGATGTAAAAATATTGATAACATTATAAGTGGATCTCAGAGAACAGTATAAAATAATATAAAAAACAGAGGCAATTCATGACCCCTTTAATAAATATAATTTTTATATTATAATTTATATATATTTATATATTATATTATATACATTTAATAAATATATTATATTTGTTAAATAAGATGTGTTTAATAATGTTATGGTCACTAGGACTTTTATTTACCATAAAGTAAACAATGTCTCAAAATATAAATATAAAGTAAATCATAAAGTAAATAATTTATCGAAAGTAGATCATAAGCAGTTGCTGGATTTGCAGTATTCTTATGTTGTATTGTGAACCTGTGCTGTGTTTTGACCTTGAAGCATGCAGTGTTTATATTTATTTAACAAAATCATAGCCTTTTGAAGTTTAATAATCACATTATACTGTATCACGACTAATGTATTTCTATCCCCAAATTTAACAGCAGTTAAAATGATCATTAAGACATTTGTTATTCTGTTTAAGAGATGTTTTTATGGACAGACGTGTTGTCCTATTTTTGTGGTGCCGACAGATAGCAGCCGAAGTGAGAGGGGGCAGTAAAGTACGGCAAGGTCACAATTCATTTTCAATAAGTGGAACGAAAGAGAGCGTGAAACTGGGCATCTTGAGACCGTGAATAAAGCGTTTATTTCACATTAGCTCTCTATGCTAAACACTGTTCATTTATATAGAATGAGTATGGTTAGATATGGTTTAAATTAATCACTTTACTCCGTATAATTGAGATAATATAACCAAAAACCGATGAGAAAATTCAACTAATAATATATCTGAATGCAGCATTTTGTAAAATAAAAAGCATAAACTCACATGGGGAGGGAATATTCATAAAGGTGTTACAATGCTGAAAAATGTTATATATTCCTCCCATGAGTTCTTCCCCTGTCTGCTTTTATTCTGCTCAGGGAAAAGCAACATCAATCACATTTGCATTACAAATGTTATATCTGAGGAAAGAATTGATTTGATTACTGACTTCACGGCAGAAGGATTTATGGTGATACCCTGGTAAACCAGTTCTTTTTTAGCCATTTCTTGATGATTTTACACATCAAATATTGTTTGTTTATGAAGGACATGAATAACAAAAATTGTCAAGAGTTGCCCAAGCTCGAAATGTCACGACACAAGCTTTCATCAAATGTTCCTAACCCACATGACCACATTTTATTTCCTTCATCTTCCATTCTGAAGAGTCAAACTGATTTTGCATACAAGGAAAAAAAATCCCTGTCTGGGTCACATTTCTCTTTATATTTCTGTCATTATAAGCCTTAAATCAGTAGTAGGGGAAACAGTATTTGGCATACTATCCATCATCATCTGTAAGTCTTTTTGAAATATTTATCTCAAACTTTGATGTATACAGGTAGCCAGTTTGGAATAGTTAATATTTATTTTTTTATTTACTTACTTAATTACTTGTGTTTTTATTTGTTTATATAATATACTGTATATATATATATATATATATATATATATATATATATATATATATATATATATATATATATATATATATATATATATATATATTTTTTTTTTTTTTTTTATAACTGAGACATCTTTATCAGGATTCTTTGATGTATAGAAAGTTAATTGAGTGATATTTATTTAAAATATTTTTGATAGCATTATAAACGTCTTTGCTGTCACTTTTGATTAATTTAATGCATCCAACCATCCAAAAAAAAGAGTTATTTTAAATTGTAATAATATTTCACAATGTTACTGTTTTTACTTGAATTTTGATCAAATAAATTCAGCTTTGAAGAGAATAAGATATTTCTTTCAAAAACAAGTCTTAATTATTCCAAACTTTTGGATGCCAGTGTAATTTATATTTTCATTCATTTCTGTGAGTTGCAGGTCATAGTTTCTTGTGGTTCTCTAGTTTGTTTGTGCTTTTTTGTATTTACCTTAATGAAGCTGAAATTAAATTCTTAACCTTTGTTCTCTGTGACTCCCAGCGTGACGGCTATACTCTTATCGATAACTGGAAGCAGCATACATAAGCCAAAATATTACATAAACATCAGAGGAGAAAAAGAACACATTTTCAGCTACATTATGATTGAACTCTTGAACTTGTATGGGCCATATGGAAGTGCTAATGTAAACTCTTAATCTCTGAGAGTGATTAAATTTGCAGGAGATGTTATTTTAAATGATGAGAGTGGCCCATAATGTGAGTTGAGATATGCAGTTATGCAGTGCGAGTGAAATAACTTTTTATTAAAAAGATAAAAATTTTACGTTGTGGAAGACACCATGTCTGATGTAGCCGTTCATCAACAGGAGACGGCGTGAGCAGATGGCCAATCTAGAATGAGAACTTTAGATAACACAACGTTATATAAGCACTTCAGAGGATGAAGTGCTTCTCTGTATTCATCTTTCGTTTTAGTCAAAGGACCTTTTACTCACTGCTGCCATATTTATGACATGGCATAAAACAATTGCAGAGAACTCGAAAATATCTGTGAAGTATTATTATATTACAGAAAAAAAAATATGATTGCTGGTTTTCATCCATTTCATCCCAGGAAATAAAAAAAAAGAGGTCATCAGCACAGATGATGCCAAATCTGACATTTGCATACATTTAATTCAGAATTCATTTAGGCTCTTGATGAGAGGTGAAAGATAAACTTTAATATGTCATGTATGTAAACATCAGTATCACTTCAGTAGTTATTGTTAACTAAAACTATATATATATACAAAAATATCAAATTCTGAAAAATATAAATATACACCACAATCTAAAAAAAAAAAAAAAAATATACAGGTCCTTCTCAAAAAATTAGCATATTGTGAAAAAGTTCATTATTTTCCATAATGTAATGATAAAAAATAAACTTTCATATATTTTAGATTCATTGCACACCAACTGAAATATTTCAGGTCTTTTATTGTTTTAATACTGATGATTTTGGCATACAGCTCATGAAAACCCAAAATTGCTATCTCAAAAAATTAGCATATTTCATCCGACCAATAAAAGAAAAGTGTTTTTAATACAAAAAAAGTCAACCTTCAAATAATTATGTTCAGTTATGCACTCAATACTTGGTCGGGAATCCTTTTGCAGAAATGACTGCTTCAATGCGGCGTGGCATGGAGGCAATCAGCCTGTGGCACTGCTGAGGTGTTATGGAGGCCCAGGATGCTTCGATAGCAACCTTAAGCTCATCCAGAGTGTTGGGTCTTGCGTCTCTCAACTTTCTCTTCACAATATCCCACAGATTCTCTATGGGGTTCAGGTCAGGAGAGTTGGCAGGCCAATTGAGCACAGTAATACCATGGTCAGTAAACCATTTACCAGTGGTTTTGGCACTGTGAGCAGGTGCCAAGTCGTGCTGAAAAAAACGAAATCTTCATCTCCATAAAGCTTTTCAGCAGATGGAAGCATGAAGTGCTCCAAAAATCTCCTGATAGCTAGCTGCATTGACCATGCCCTTGATAAAACACAGTGGACCAACACCAGCAGCTGACATGGCACCCCAGACCATCATTGACTGTGGGTACTTGACACTGGACTTCAAGCATTTTGGCATTTCCTTCTCCCCAGTCTTCCTCCAGACTCTGGCACCTTGATTTCCGAATGACATGCAAAATTTGCTTTCATCCGGAAAAAGTACTTTGGACCACTGAGCAACAGTCCAGTGCTGCTTCTCTGTAGCCCAGGTCAGGCGCTTCTGCCGCTGTTTCTGGTTAAAGAGCACACGCCTGTGCACGGTGGCTCTGGATGTTTCTACTCCAGACTCAGTCCACTGCTTCCGCAGGTCCCCCAAGGTCTGGAATCGGTCCTTCTCCACAATCTTCCTCAGGGTCCGGTCACCTCTTCTCGTTGCGCAGCGTTTTTTTGCCACACTTTTTCCTTCCCACAGACTTCCCACTGATGTGCCTTGATACAGCACTCTGGGAACAGCCTATTCGTTCAGAAATTTCTTTCTGTGTCTTACCCTCTCACTTGAGGGTGTCAATGATGGCCTTCTGGACAGCAATCAGGTCGGCAGTCTTACCCATGATTGCGGTTTTGAGTAATGAACCAGGCTGGGAGTTTTTAAAAGCCTCAGGAATCTTTTGCAGGTGTTTACAGTTAATTAGTTGATTCAGATGATTAGGTTAATAGCTCGTTTAGAGAACCTTTTCATGATATGCTAATTTTTTGAGATAGGAATTTTGGGGTTTTCATGAGCTGTATGCCAAAATCATCAGTATTAAAAACAATAAAAGACCTGAAATATTTCAGTTGGTGTGCAATGAATCTAAAATATATGAAAGTTTAATTTTTATCATTACTTGTTTATTGTGCATTTTAAACAAATTCAGTTTATAAATAAATAGAAAACAAAAAACATCTAATATATATATATATATATATATATATATATATAAAGAAAAAAAAACTGAAATAAAGCTTTAAATAAAATATAAATGTTATATGGAAAACTTAGATTTGGTCACCTGAGATATAAAGAGACTAACATTAATGTATTATGTATGTAAATATCACTGCAGTATTTTTATTGAAAGTAAAGCTATTAAAATGTTTTTGGAAATTTAAATTAAGCATAAAATAAAATAAAACAAAACAAAATAATATAAAATATTAGATGCAAAATGTAGCTAGATAAAATGAAAATGAGAATTAGAAATTAGTTGCAATGGAAACTTACTGAAAGAAGTCTGTTGAAATACTGAAATTACTGAAGCTAAAATAAAAATAAAGGTAAATGGAAAATAAAAATAAATAAATAAATAAAAATTCAAATGAAAACTGAAAATTAAAATATAAAAGTAAATTCAAAATATTAATGAGATTAATAAATACTATAAAAGTATATAAATAACACCAGTTAAAGTATATAAGACAATGAAAGCATGTAAAAAAAAAAAAATAATAATAATAAAAATACTAAAATAACACTGTCTGTCTACATTTTGGTGACTATTTTATCACGCCATGCCTCAGCCCATGTTGATATATCACTTTTGGTTTTAATTATGTTACGGTGGTCATACAGTGACATGAAACAGATGATTTGGGGAGTGGTTTTTAGAAAAGATAACACATATATTACACTCATCATCATTTTCTCAGATGTTTCTAACTGATGGTTTAGCTCAGGATTATTCAGAGAAGCCATTTGAAGAAAAGCATTACCCTCAGGTGCTACTTCCTCCTCCTTCTCCTCCTCCTCTCTTTTCATTTTGTTACTCCCACAGCAAAAAAAAATCTGCTTTCTGTATTCAATTGGATTTGCAAAAATCCAAAAAAAAAAAAAAGAGCTCCAAGCACTTCATCACCCACCAACTGAGAAACATTTATCATCCGTACAAAATACTGTCAGTAAAGTTAACTGAAGTGCTAGAGAAATCCATTTCAAACTTTCAGCTAGTGTCTTCACTCTCACAAGGTTCAATCAGATTTCAACCCCCTCAAAACCTGCTAAACTGTTTAACTTTGGGTGTCCTCGCAGGTTTTGTCAAGGTTACTGTAAATTTTTTAAGGAGCACCAGCATGATGTTTGAGGAGGCTGCAGTGTTCGAGAAGTAACTTTCTCTGTTGTTATGTTTTGGTGATATGCTCATAGGTCACCCCCATACAGTGACAGTGACGTACAGTCTAGACCCGAATGTTTTCATAACTTTTGTTGGATGTAAAATGGTAAATTAATCACTGAGCATGTATACTTAACCTTTCTCTTGAGTTAACAACACATGCTTCTTTCGACCTCTTGATTACTGTCAAAGGTTGATGGTATAATATTTATTATATAATATTATTAGTTGATTAATATTCTCATTAATAATGTGTTTTTTTTTCTCCAACCAAATATACTAAATGTCTGACTGAATGAATATTCAGATCTTCTGCACTAAACTTTGTAAATATAATCCCTAGCAGTCCCATCTTTATTTGAATTTAAATTTATTTTGTTCAGCTCAGGGGTTTGGAACCACTTGACACTTTCATTAAATTCAGCATTAAATTGTTTGAGTGTAAATGCAAAATCTTTGTAAATAGAATTAGTGTAGAGAGATTGTCCAGTCGTAAAATTGCTCTTTCCTCTCTCTTTTGGGAAAGTTGCTGTTCTAGATTCATCTTTACTTTCCTCTAAATCAGCCGGTTTGCTGACTCGGAACAATAGGATAATTTGGATCAACCAAAAATGGATTATCTTAAAAAAAAAAAAAAAAAAAAAAGAAGAAGAAGAAGAAAGCAAAGGTAACTCAAGATCTAATTTCTTTCTTTATGTCTTTAAATTGTAGTTTAAATGATGTATTCCCAGACTGAAGCTTGCATTGGTGCAAAAACAAAAAGTGAACTGGGACTCTGTCCTTAGTGGAGTAAAGTTTTCTGTTTTATTGACTTTCTGTGATAAGAAAACAGAAGAATCTATATATTTAATTCAAAAGAAATTTTCAATAGGTGCTTGGACCTGCTTGAAAGTGTAATTTACTGACTAAAGGTTCTTGATGCATAATTCCATACATTGAACACAATTACCTGCTTCAAATTAGTGGAAAAACAACATAAAAGGCTGGATGAGTAAGTGTTTTTAACCCTCTTGAAGTGAAAACAGCGGCTTACTGTCTCTGATCTGTAGGCAGAAATCAAAAGAAAAAGGACTGTAAATGTGATGTGGATGTGCCTGCTATTGCTCACGTCCACCGGCCTCTGTTTATCCTGCAGCCCTTGATGTAAAGAGGAGAAAAGTGAAAGTGATTAGGCAAAACTCCATTGCAAACTTCATTTAGTTCCAATATAATCCACTAGACTTTATTTTGGTCTTGTTTGTAGTTCTATTCTAAGTCTACATTGACCGGCCAGTGATTAGGTTGTCTGGGATCGTGTACCCTGCTCACAGATGTGCTTTTACGTGCAGACATGCGAGCATTAGGTCTCTGTTATTTGTCTAGTAAAAAACTGCTTGCCTTTGGTAATAATTGCGGTCTGAAATAGCTCATAATCATCCTCCATATATGTGTCTGTATGAGACATTTTGGTTTTTGATTTTGTCAGAATGTATGAAAAACATGTTGACTTCAAACAATCAGTTGCATTAATTTTTTAGAGTCTCTCTTTCTCTTTCATCACGCTACAAGCCAACAGCACTGATTATTTTAAAGGTACTGTAATTTACTTTTTTTTTTTTTTTTTTTTTTTTTTTTTTTTACGTGTGTTTGAGACTCAACTTGAACTTTTTATTTAATAACACAAGCAAATCAGAAACGCTCTGCCTGTAAAACTTTGTACACATTTAGGATGGCAAAATCTTCTCTTTCGGAGGTGAAATTTTCGAGAAAGGCTTTAAGTTAAGTGCTAAGCACTTGAAAAGGGTGTATAAATCAACATATAAAAAAGCATAAAATAGTTCAAAGACATTGAAAGTCCGCAAAGACAGATGACAGCAACACTTCCCTGCTCAGTAAACCTCAACAATTTCTGGACAGAAGTTCTGTCTTTAAGAGAAATCAGGGGCCATGTATGGAAAATATACTACGTATGCAGTATATATTAAGTATACTGTGTCAAGTACACAAACTTTATTTATAGAATATCTGTATCGTAGCTGCTATTTTGTAATCTGACTCGTTTGATCATACATAGATAAACCAATAGAAGTTTGACAGCCGTTATACATTTTGGATTATCGTCTCTTTTGTGGTTACGGTTTTTGCATTTTGCTCTGACGGACGGTTTTCTACAGTATGTGCACAGAATGCCATCTGCCCTACAGTGCATGAGTACTGAATCAAGTTTCTTTTTCATGGTTTATTGCTGTCAAATAGACACAAAGTTGTGTGAAAATGTCTGTCTTGGCAACTATCCATGTAAACTGGTTATAAGTGGATGCACAAATCTGGGAAGAAATTAGATTTATGTCAGTAGATCTGTAGGTATTCGATCTGTGCTTTAGGTCTGTAGCATTTGGAACAATCATACACACAACTATTTGTTATATTTAACAAATAATATCTAACGCCCCCTCAAGGGTCTGTGGACCCTTCCCCCAAAATGCAACTAACACCTCAAAAAGGCAGAACTGGCCTCTGGTTCCATAGCATTCAAAGACAAACTATCTGATAACACTAGTTTTATGGCTCAAAGGAATGCGGGCAATGCAGCACTTACTCAAGTCTCTTTAAAACAGACACATAATGCCCATATAAATGGACTCTTCTTTAATAAGTTCATAAGAAAACCTCTCTATAAATGAACACAAATATCCTTCAGGTCATTGTGTATATTATTGCTTTTCTTGTATATTGTCTGGTGAGTTTGACTGTTTTATCTTACCTATATCTAATATTACCATGTTTAGTATCTATGAATTTGTCTTCTGATGATCTAAATGAGAGTTCCCTTTCAGTCGGTCACGTTCGACGTTACGAATGGGGATCTCGCCCGAGAGCCCCTTCGAGTGGTACAAAACGAGCCAATGGTACACAAAGTACCTTGGTCTGCGGGATTTGCATCGCGAGCTCCGCCCCGCAAAGCGGGTATGTAAGGAGCAACGCGAGCAACTCGCATTCAAGCTTTCGCTTCGGAGCCGAGCACATTGCTTGCTGCAATCACCGGAGTGTTACAAGCAAGAGCTGGTGTTGGTGTGACGGCGCGATTCAGCGGTTCGCCTGGGTTTCCTGCGACAGCTCCCGCGTTCCCCTGAGTGCTTCAACACCTCTGAAAGAGCAAGATTTCTTTCACAAAAAGAGATACGGGCCGATTTGCGTCTTTTTAAAGATGTCATTTCGCCCGTGCGTTTCTGGGTGCGGTCGATACATCGCTCCTCGTGACGGTCACGATCGCTGTGTCACGTGTCTGGGCTTTCAGCACGCTGAGACTGCGTTCGTGGATGGCTCATGTTCTCATTGTGGGGACATGAACATCTCGGCGTTGAGATCGAGACTCGATTACCTTAAAAGGTATAGAGTCCCCTCTGCCACACCCCCGTTCTAGCTCTTCTTCTCGTATAGAGGGCTACTTCGGCTGGTGGCCAGGGTGATCTGAGGGTTACTGTGTGGGCTTCCCCGACGAGCCAACCTCCTCGGACCACCCCCCCCTCACATACGCCGCAGCCGGTTGAGTTTCCGGATGAGTTTGCTGGACCCTCTCAGGCTCCTGACATCTCATTCGGGGCTCGCAAAGAGGACCGTATGTCGATCGCTGCATCACAAGGCGCGCTTGAGTCCTTGGGAGATGAGGGTTCGGCTGCGTTGCCTCCCTCGGGAGTGCCAGCGTTGTCCGAGTCCGATCCCGAGCTGACGGCCGTGCTTTCCCGGGTAGCGGAGAGCATCGGGCTTGAGTGGAATCCTCCGCCCTGTCCCGAGCGCTCGAGGCTGGATGATTGGTTCCTGGGGGCTGCTCATGCGGATCGCCAGCACCCCCCTCTTGTTCCTTTCTTCCCGGAAGTGCACCAGGAAGTAACCAGTTCATGGAAGGCACCTTTAAACTGCCCGAAACCGTTCTGGTACTTCCTCCGCCTTCACTGCCCTCGATGGCGGGGCGGCCAAGGGGTATGCTGGGATTCCCCCGGTGGAGCGTTCTGTTGCGATGCAACTGTGACCACAGAGCGTCTCCGCTTGGCGTGGTGGTCCCAAGCTGCCCTCCAAGGCCTGTAAGTTCTCATCCACTCTTGTGGCCAAGGCTTACAGAGCTGCGGGCCAGGCCGCCTCAGCCTTGCATGCCATGGCCTCACTTCAGGTCTATCAGGCCAAGCTGCTCCGGCAGCTGCACGAGGGCAGTGCTGACCCAGGGGTTTTTGCAGGAGGCGCGCACTGCTACCGACCTCGCTCTCTCCGGGCGACGAAGGTCACTGCGCGCTCCTTGGGTCAGGTGATGTCCACTTTGGTGGTCCAGGAGCGCCACCTATGGCTGAACCTGGCAGATATGAGGGAGTCTGATCGGGCTCAGCTCCTCAACTCCCCGGTCTCCCAGGATGGCCTCTTCGGCGACTCGGTAGAGAGCTTTGCCCAGCAGTTCTCTGGCGCCCAGAAGCAGTCTGAGGCCATCAGACACATCCTGCCCCGGCGGCCCACTGCTGCTTTCACCCCGCCGCCGGCGCAGCCGCCGCAGCCTGCTCATCGCCGAGGGCGCCCCCCTGTGGCCTCCTCCACTCCCGCTCGGCCACAGCAGCAGCCTTCACCCCGGCCGCAGCGAGGAGATGGCCGCAGAAGGGCGGCGCAAACCCGTCTCTGCCCCTAAGCCTGCCAAACGCCAGGCCAAGCGGCGTTCCTGAGACGGGCGACCCTGAGTTGGAGACGTCAGCTCGTCAGGAGATGGTAGCAGGACCACTCCTTCCCCCGGAGGAGGGCCGGGGGAGAATCCTTTGTTCTCATTTTCATTTTGTTCCGCCACCGGCCCTGCGGCCGGTGGTACCCAAACCTTCACTAAAAGAGCTGTTTCCTCTACCTCCGGGTCCCAAGAGGCCACGAACGACAGTTGGCGACGTGCTTCCTCGCCGCTCTCGTTCTCCTCTCCCCCTTGCCAGTTTCCATGCAAAGCCGGCTCGAGAACGCTTCGCCTTCTCATGCCCTCTTTGCTGCTTGGAGTCAGACGAGTGCCCGCACTCCGCCCCCGCTAAGGGACGCTATGCCTCCCATGCTGGGGCTGTCTGCTCCACCACGCTGCCCCACCGTGGGTACGCCTGTAGTCCCCTTGACCCCGCTGGTTCGGTTTCTGGGAGCCTGGCTAGAGCTCCCCAGGCCTTCCCGCTGGCTCATCCGGACGCTCAGGCTCGGCTACGCGATTCAGTTCGCCCGGCGTCCCCCCAGGTTTCGGGGTGTCCGCGCGACGATGGTGGGCAAAGATGCCCCTGTCATGCGCGCGGAGGTCGCGACCCTGCTGGCAAAGGGCGCGATAGAGCCGGTCCCTCCAGCCGACATGAAGTCCGGCTTTTACAGCCCTTACTTCATAGTACCCAAGAAGACAGGTGGGTTACGGCCAATCCTGGACTTGCGTGTTTTGAACCGAGCTCTGCACAGACTCCCGTTCAAGATGCTAACGCCCAAGCGCATTTTCGAATGCATTCGTCCGATGGATTGGTTTGCAGCGATCGACCTGAAGGACGCGTACTTTCATGTCTCCATTCTTCCTCGACACAGACCGTTTCTTCGGTTTGCTTTCGAGGGGCAGGCATATCAGTGCAAGGTTCTCCCATTCGGGTTCGTCCTGTCTCCCCGTGTCTTTACAAAAGTCGCAGAGGGAGCCCTGGCTCCTCTCAGGGAACAAGGTGTCCGTATCCTCAACTACCTCGACGACTGGCTGATCCTAGCTCACTCTCGAGAACGGTTGTGCGAGCACAGGGATCTGGTGCTCAGACACCTAGCCCGACTGGGTCTTCAGGTCAACTGGGAAAAGAGCAAGCTCTCCCCTGTGCAGAGGATCTCTTTTCTCGGTATGGAAATAGACTCGGTCGCCATGTTCGCGCAGCTTACAGACGAGCGCACGCAGTCACTGCTAAATTGCCTGAGACAATTCGAGGGCAAGAGAGCGGTTCCACTGAAACTGTTTCCAGAGGCTCCTGGGGCATATGGCGTCCGCGGCGGCAGTCAGTCATACCGCTCGGGTTACTCCATATGAGACCGCTTCAGCACTGGCTTCACGACCGAGTCCTGAGATGGGCATGGCAACGGGGCACGCTCTGAGTGACCATCACTCCGGCCTGCCGCCGAAACTTCACCCAGTGGTTGGACCCCTTGTTTCTACGGGCCGGCGTGCCCCTACAACCGGTGTCCAGACATGTTGTTGTGTCAACAGATGCCTCTGCCACGGGCTGGGGTGCCATGTGCAACGGGCATGCTGCATCGGGCTCCTGGACAGGACCCCGACTTCAGTGGCATGTCAATTGCCTCGAGTTGCTAGCAGTACGTCTTGCTCTGCACCGCTTCAGGGCCCTGCTGAAGGACAAGCACGTTCTGGTCCGTACGGACAACACTGCGACCGTAGCGTACATCAACCGTCAGGGTGGTCTACGCTCCCGCCGCATGTCGCAACTCGCTCGCCATCTCCTCTTGAGGAGTCACAAGCATCTGAGGTCGCTTCGTGCCATTCACATCCCGGGCAGGCTCAATCGTGCAGCCGACGAGCTCTCACGGCAGCAGTCTCGCCCCCGGGGAATGGAGACTCCACCCCCAGTCGGTTCAGCTGATTTGGGAAACACTTCGGAGACACACTCAGGTAGACCTGTTTGCCTCTCCAGAAAAATTCCCACTGCCAGTTGTTTTACTCCCTGACCGAGGGCACCCTCGGCACGGACGCCCTGGCACACAGCTGGCCGCTGGGCCTGCGCAAGTATGCGTTTCCCCCAGTGAGCCTTCTTGCACAGACGTTGTGCAAGATCAGGGAGGACGAGGAGCAGGTCCTCATGGTTGCGCCTTTTTGGCCCGGCCGGACCTGGTTCCCCGAACTTGTACTCCTCGCGACAGCCCCTCCCTGGCCAATTCCTCTGAGGAAGGACCTTCTTTCTCAGAGACGGGGCACCCTCTGGCACCCACGTCCCGATCTGTGGAACCTACATGTGTGGGTTCTGGATGGGTCACGGAAGGTTAAGGTACCTTGCCACCACAGGTGGTAGCTACCATCACTTCAGCTAGAGCCATGTCCACCAGACACGCCTATGCTTTGAAGTGGAACCTCTTCGTCACTTGGTGTTCTTCACGGCATGAGGACCCCTGGAAATGTCCGATTGGGTCAATGCTTTCCTTTCTTCAGGAGGGGTTGGAACGAAGGCTGTCTCCTTCCACCCTCAAAGTCTATGTGGCCGCCATTTCGGCTCACCATGACCCTGTTGAAGTTAAGTCCATTGGGAGGCACGATCTGATCATCAGGTTCCTGAGAGGAGCAAGGAGGCTTAACCCGCCTCGCCCTCAGCAAGTCCCCTCTTGGGACCTCGCAGTGGTTCTATCAGCACTGCAGAGAGCTCCCTTCGAACCCTTGCTCTCAGTAGAGCCAAAGTTTTATCTTTGAAAACTGCGCTCCTGACGGCTTTGGCTTCGGTGAAGAGGTTCGGGGACCTGCAGGCATTTTCAGTTGACGAAGCGTGCCTGGAATTCGGGCCGGCTAACTCTCACGTTATCCTGAGACCCCGGCCTGGGTACGTGCCCAAAGTTCCCACCACTCCTTTTAGGGATCAGGTGGTGAACTTGCAAGCGCTGCCCCTGGAGGAGGCAGACCCAGCCTTGGCGCTGCTCTGTCCAGTACGTGCGCTTCGCACCTATGTGGACAGAACTCGGTGCCTTAGGACCTCAGACCAGCTCTTTGTCTGTTACGGAGGCCAGCAGAAGGGAAAGGCTGTCTCCAAGCAGAGGTTATCCCACTGGATAGTGGATGCTATTGTCCTGGCTTATCAGGCTCAAGAACTGCCATGCCCCCTAGGGGTGAGAGCTCACTCAACTAGGAGCGTAGCTTCCTCCTGGGCGCTGGCGCATGGTGCCTCGCTAGCAGACATCTGTAGAGCTGCGGGGTGGGCGACACCTTACACATTCGCGAGATTTTATAATCTCCGTGTAGAGCCCGTGTCCTCCCGGGTACTCGCCCCTTCGGGCCAGTAAGGACCTGCTCGGTGTCAATCCGCTTGCTGCGCCATTCCACTCCACGGACTGGATGCGTGTGCTATTCCCCTCAGGTGAGTTCCTCAGTCAGAACCCTGGGTTCCTCCAGCACTGCTGATGTCCAACACTTGCGTACATGCCCTTGGGTCAGCCCTGTGTGGGACTAGGTGCCTCCATGTGTTGTGATTCCCCTCTTCTGGGTAATCCCACGTGTGTATCTCCACAGTAAGTCTCTCTGCAGCATGTGTCTTTCCCTTGGCAAGCCCCTTGCCAGCTCTGTCGTTGAAACTTCCACCCTGCGGGCTGGGTACCTCAGAGTTCTTATGTATCACCGCCTTGGTAGATACCTGCCTTCGGTAAGTCCTCCCACGGGCAGGCGGCCTGCTAGCATACATCCAGCTGGAATATGCTACCCAGTGTATTCTGTGTGAGCTATAGGCCCTCACTCGTGCTGGCCTCACGACAGGGTGCTATCACTCACAAGGGTCGCTGGAAGACAGCCATGTGGCGTTTTTGTAAGGGACCCCATTCGTAACGTCGAACGTGACCGACTGAAAGGGAACGTCTTGGTTACGTATGTAACCCTCGTTCCCTGAAGGAGGGAACGGAGACGTTACGTCCCCTTGCCACATCGCTGTTCCGCTGAATGGCCGGGTCACTGGCTCGGCTCCTCAGCGAAGACTTGAATGCGAGTTGCTCGCGTTGCTCCTTATATACCCGCTTTGCGGGGCGGAGCTCGCGATGCAAATCCCGCAGACCAAGGTACTTTGCGTACCATTGGCTCGTTTTGTACCACTCGAAGGTGATTGGGCTCTCGGGCGAGATCCCCATTCGTAACGTCTCCGTTCCCTCCTTCAGGGAACGAGGGTTACATACGTAACCAAGACGTTTATATTATATGTTAGTACATGGGCAATATATTAGTGTTTTAAGAATCTTTAGTTATTTTGCCGATTCTGAGAAGTGAGGTAGAATGTGAGCTAGAACTCTTCTAAGGACACCCTAAGTTTGTGCCAGGCCTTCGGTCTTGACTTCCCATTCATCAAGATCCTCTGATTCGAAAATGGTTCTTTCTCATCACCTAACTTCAGCCAACATACTGGAGGCCCAAAGAGCATCAGGACTCTCTTTCAAACAGGCGAGACGTGCAAGTATCAAACTTAGTCTTATTAATTGATACATTAAGTATCCTTTGCACCCTTTACAAAGGTGTGTTTTAACTAAGAAACTGATGTTTCCTCCAAGCTGTAGATCTGCTGAATATCGAATTGTATAATAGCTTCATGTTTTTATTTCTCTTCTCTTTACTGCTTAAGATTTAAACCCTCTTCCTATGCCAACTGTGTGTGTGTGTGTGTGTATGTGTGTGTGTGTGTGTGTGTGTGTGTGTGTGTGTGTGTGTGTGTGTGTCTGTTAGACTAGTTTAAGTGTTTATGTAGTTAATAAAGTCTTACTTGTATCACACTTGAGGTTGTCCATCGTTTGTTCATAACTGGAGTCCCTAATCATGCAAATTTTTGCTACATGCTCTGAGTAATTTTGTACAGTAAGAAAGTTATTTTCTTTAAGCAGGAAATTAATGTTCTTAGACTTGACAGACAGTTGACACTTGAGATCTCAAGTAAATACTTTCAGCGGATCTTCTAAATATTTATAATTAATTCTAACTAGTTATGATTAATTATTCATATTTCCCATTTGAGCTGATTTGCTACAATGTAAAAGCAGCGTCATATACCTGTTGCCTTCTGTGTCATTGTTAATCAATCAAACAAACAAACAAACAAAAGAGATAATCACTCACTGTTCTTGAGCAAATAACTGTTTTAATAATACTCAGTGAATATTTATTTCATACAGACATTGCAGCGTTTTATTTTACATTTGTTTACTTTAGTCAGTCTCTGTATTATTTCTTTTTTATTTTATTAATGACTCTTGTAATGACACTTTTTAACAGTAATCTTGAGAATTTGTTATACTTGTATTAGAACTTAAAAACTGCACATTTTAGAGTGGCCTTTTATTGTGGCCAGCCTAGGGCACACCTGTGCAATAATCATGCTGTCTGATCAGCATCTTGATATGCCACACCTGTGAGGTGGATGGATTATCTCGGCAAAGGAGAAGTGCTCACTAACACAGATTTAGACAGATTTGTGAACAATATTCGAGAGAAATAGGCCTTTTTTTACATAGAAAAATTCTTAGATCTTTGAGTTCAGCTCATGAAAAATGGGGGCAAAAACAAAAGTGTTGCGTTTATAATTTTGTTCAGTGTATATTATTGCTGTCAAAAATAGCGCGCTAACGCAGGCGATTAATTTTTTCAGTTTAGCGCATTAAAAATATTTAACGCAATTAACACAGGGGCAGGGCCAGGGTTAGCCCACCGCTCACAACTGCTGCCTCTGTCTTTTTTTTTTTGGCAAGAAATGCATTTATTCAGTTGCAGATCGTCTTTACGAGCTCATCAAACACTCTTCAGCAGCAGGCTCGAGTCAAACAAGCGTGGAAACAATAACTGAGCTTGAAGCGCATGCTCTTCAATTGTAAGCGCATAGGCACCGGCACGTGCTGTAGCCTATATCTTTGCGTATCAAAGCACAAAATAAACTATGTGCATGCAATGTTGTGGTCAGTGAAGTCATTAAGTTACCAAAAAGGTTATTAAAGCTGCCTTGAAACTGAGCATGCATGTATATGTCACATTTAAGAACATGTCTCTGAAATGGTTTTTCAAAACTGTCCTAATAAACAGATGCTAGGATGTCTGTTAATCAAAGAGGAAAAATAACTTTTATAGCTTGAAGGACTCATCTGTTTATTTTAGAATTTAGTGTTTGATAATTTTATTTATAATATTATTTATAATGTAATGTTAAATATTGGGGTGCGGGGGCAATTTCATAGAGATATATTAGGGCCCTATCATACACCCGGCGCAATGCGATGCAAGGCGCAGCGCAAGTGTGTTTGCTAGTTTCAGTCCGGCGCCATTCGCATTTTCCCATCCAGCGCCATGTCGTTTAATTAGCAAATGCATTTGCGCCCATTTGTGCGCCCATGGGCATGCTGGTCTAAAAAGAGGTGTTTTCAGCCGCATTGCTATTTTAAGGACCTGAAAATAGACTGCGCCATAGACCAACTCAAACCTGGTCTAAAGTGTGGCGCAATGTTTTTTCTTTAATATTTAAAGAGCGTGGTATAGGCGGGTCCACAACGCGCATACACGCTGCTTATTAAACACAGGGACGCACAGCAGCACACAAACATGCCAAATATTAAAAATTAAAGGATTGCAATGCATAAGAATTTTTTGTAGGCTAATTAAATATAAAATGCCTACATGTCATAATGGATAGTCATCGCATGTATCAGAATTAGGCTATCTATTTGCTCGCACACGAGCAGCTCCGTTTAATCTCGGAGACGCGTTCTGTCTTTGTGTTTGCCAAATTCCGACGTGTAAATAGCAAATCCGTCATGGCACGAGCGCAACTGGCTCTTAAAGGGAATGGAAGATGAGACTCTGATTGGTTTATTGCCCGTTACGCCCAAAAAACACCCATTACTCATTAAGAGAATAGGGACAACCCGTTTAGACCATGCGCCCAGGCACGCCAACTGTTTTTCCGTTGTTAAAATAGCAAAAGTGGATTTGGACTTTTATAGGGCCCTTGGTCTCAGTGATACTGGCCTTCAGTCATAAGAAAAAGAGGCTATTAAAGAAATATAAAAAATATATTGTATATGTTGTTTGCACATTAATTGGAAGATTGAATGTGAAATTATTGCAATATAAATGTATATTTAAAAACTTTAATGTTAGGTGGGATTAATCACGATTAATTTCAGTAAAAATGTGCGATTAATTTTTTTTATTGTTTGACAGCACTAATTTATATACACATCAATTTATATTATGTAAATATATTTAATATGTAAACAGCATTTTTCTTAAATATACATGCATGTATGTGTATTATATACACAATAAATATACACAGTACACACACACACACACATATATATATGTAAACAAAAACTTTCATTTTGAATGTGATTAATCACAGTCAATTGTTTGACAGCACTACTTTGTACGTAATATTTAAAAAGCATATTTACTGTATTTATTGTATTGTCCAATATGATAGCTTGGCAGCACTCATATGTGACTATTTTAATGATGTCCTTACTACCTGCCTTGAACATTGTTGTTACGTTGCTGTCTATGGAGGAACAGAAAGATCTCAAAATTATTTAATCAAAAATATCTTAATTTGTTTTCTGAAGATGAACGAATGTCTTACGAGTTTGGAACGACATAAAGGTGAGTAATTAATTATAGAATTTTCATTTTTGGGTGACCTATCCCTTTCAGGTGGGGTCACATTAGCAAAATGTTGCATGCAAAAATAAGGTTGATTGTCAATTGTCTAGCAATGCATGAACCACTTCTACTGAAGCAAAATCTACTGTACATGGGGAACTTTTTCACCATCATGCAAAACTCTTGATTGCATAGATTCTTATTAACTACTGTATTTCACCTGCATAACTTTACTGAGCAATGGTAAATATGAGAGCATTTTCACTGTTTTTAAGAAAAATAGTATACAATACTTAGTTAGTATTCCATTCCAAACACCAAGAACAAGCCTTCCGCTGCTTGCTCTTGGACTATTGCACAATGTGGCAACATTTCCATGGTAAAGGGTCACTCACTGCACTGGCACCATAAGTAATATATGTCTGTCTATGACGCAAGCCCACAGCACAAGGTCTGACAGAGGGCTCTTCATATTCCATTCCCTCAGAGTGCGTGATCATACAATATGAAACCGACCAACACAACCAGGAGGTAAAGATTCTCCGTAATTCCATAATAACATTGATATGCCAGCAGTGATCCCTGAAAACATCACGGGTACACAACAGCACATTTTCTACCATCCTGTCAACTTACAATTTCCTATAATTTACTGTCTTATCATATTTCACCTTATCCTTTTCCTTAATCATTGTGGTGTACGCAGCCCCGCTTCGCTGAATGGCTGAAAGCCAGCGCTCGTAATATTTTAAGTTTCAATAGCAACATCATTCATATATCTTTTGTAAGACTGACTTAAGTGCTTGTGAGAATACGTTGCATTAAACTCCCGATGGGGTTTTCATGGACACAGTGGGATATTTATATACTGAGGCTGCCATATTTTATGGCCACAAAAGTAATTAACTTAATATAGCTCACTGTTCATATTTCATATGAAGCTGCGTTTGATCTGCTCTTGTGCGCCATCAAAATGACTTGATTGAACAAAAGCTTGTTTATGTTTTTGAAGTTCAATCGTTTATTACAGTAACCAGAGAAACTAAGTGGTTAAAATTATATTAGCATTAGCATTATCAATGAATTCATGTCAACAACCTGCACTTTGGACCTCTTCCAGGATTTAGCTCAGCGCCAGCGTTTGTGAGTGACTGAATTGAAATGCTGGACTGAATTAAATCTTCTAGCTAAATTATAGTTTTGGCTGCATCCAAATATACATACTACTCTATATATACATATAGTAGGTAAAAGACCTATTTCCGAGTAGTATGTCCAAGTTCATAAAAGGATCTGGGTGATGAAGTGCACATCCAGTGGACACTTTGGATGCATGACACTTTGGACATTGGACTAATATCCCATAAAGCATGTAGTATATTACATTTGGATTACACACAGTCATAGAATGTACTTTTTATTGGTTGCAAAGTAATACTTTATCAAAAGAAGTACCCACTCAGAGAATATGCAATTTTGGGCATAACATCTGTGTGTACAAAACGTGTGATATTTGTTTTGGTTTGGTTTTCTAAATTATTTATGTGTAAATCATACCCCCCTTTCATTGGTTAATTCAGTAACACAGTCACCTGTCAAAATAACTTTAGACTTGAATGTATTCAGTTCAGAGTTCATAAAAATAATTGATGTGTCTGATCATGATTACAAATATGTAAACAACAGTACTGAGGTGGGAAGAATAAGTGGGATCTGCACTTAATTGGTTTTGGGGGGGGGGGGTCATGCATACAAAACACAAAATTTCGTCATGCATACAAAACAAAATTTCGAAAAATATAAGAAAGTATTACATATTAAAAAGTAGACAAAAACATACGGAATTGCGATGACTGATAGTGATAACTACAGTAACATTATACTATGATATATTCTGTCATCAAAAAAACAAAAAACAAACCAACAAGTCATGATGAAAAGGAAATAGCAACAGATATTTTCTTCCATATTGTGACATTCATTTTCATTTCACCTGAAGATTGCATTGGGAAATTTGAAATAAATCTGGCTAAGTCAAAAAAAATGAATAAGCAAACAAACAAATAAATAAATAAACATATGCATGGGTAATTTTTTTCATGAGAAGATCTATGCATCACATGCATTTTAAAAGTAGATAGGATAAACTTTCAATTCCATGCAAACTTTAATGCAAACAGTTTAGTCTGTTTTGGATCAGAGCAGTACATTATGTCCGGAAACTTGAAGTGAACCACCAATGACAGAAGTGTTGTATTCTTTTGCCTGTAAAACTGCTGCTTTTAGCACTCATGTCTGTTTATTATGAATGTCTTTAGGTTTGTTTTTTAATAAATTAATAAATTTGGAATTAAAGAGTACAATCCTAAAATGCTTTATATGCACTTATCTTTTGCTGTTTATTACAAGTTTACTAAGTTTTATTAATAAGGTGAGCATTGTAATTTAAAGTATAAGCTCAGTTCATTGCAGCCATGATTCAGTTAATAAAACAAAGTCATTTAGAACCTAAATAAAATGTTCCTTTTACACACTAAAATTCTTTTACATCATTCAGTTGAAAAATGTTTTGTATGTTTTAATAAAAAGCTATAAAAGCTTATAAATTGCTCACTTAATCTTTAACGTTTACTAGCAATGCATTTAAATTCCAAAGCTGTAAATAAGGACTACTGATCTGATTTATTAGCAAGAATTTACCAGCTGGTGTAATCCGCATTTTCCATATGCTGTGGTTGTATACTTGTTTACAATGGAGCCATATATCGACCTTTTCATTAACCTCTTATAAACTGAGGTCCTTGAGAGACTTTAAATAAGCTTGGGCATGTTAAGGATGAAAATGAGGAGCATTAATCAGGAGGAGACAGGATACAGGAAGAAAGATGGTGGCATATTAGTGCATACAGCCGAAGTGCTGAGAATCATATTAAACAGCAGAGAGGATGCCAGTTTAGCTATCATTATTTGCAGCTGAGTTTCACATCAAAGATCTCCCCTTTTGATTAACCTCATATTTCATCAATTTCAACCTGTTGGGAATGCAGAGTCTAAACATTGCCACTGGCTGTTGGATTATAAGCATCTCTTATTGCCTTTCTTCTCATGAATATCCAATGAAATATGATGGGGGGAAAAAAACCCTAAATGAAGAAATTTGATGGTCTTCCCAGCCAGTCTCTCCCTGCATGGGACAACAAGAAGGGATGTCTCTTGTGCTTTGCTGTTTGTCTGTGATTACTGTCTTGCAGGTGGTCAGCCATTCAGTGCGCGGAGATGGCTGGGAGGCTAATTGTTTTCTTTGGCCCCCTGTTGACCAGCCACTGTGTTTCCTTCCACATTTGCATTTCTTTTTGTTTAAGCCCTGAATCCTTTTCATTCCAGAGAAGCCAGCACTGTGTTGAAAAACTGAATCTGTTCAGCCAGATGAGATATTTCATATAAGATATATAAGGTCGAATAAAGAAATTGAAGTCTTGTGGTCTTTAAATGGGTTGGTCACCCCAAACTGTCATATTTTACTCACCTTCATGTCCATGCATGACTTTGATTTGTTGTTGTTGTTTTCCGCTGGAAAAAAGAAAAAGAGACTTTTTGCAGAATGTTCAAACTGCTCTTTTCCATACAATGAAAATGAATGGTGATTCAAACTACAAAAAGTTATGACTAGGCTATCATTGTTTTAAAAGACCTATGTAGTAGTTTCAGAAGTAGAAAATTGATTCCATATTTGTTTTACAACCATTTTAAAATGCTTTCTGTTTCAATATATGAATATAGTGCAAAACATTTACCTAAACATAAAATGAATTATATTTGTTTGGCTTGAATGTTCAGTTTCCGGAGTTCGTTTTTTTAACCAAATGAGATTTTAAAACAATTTGTTTAGTTTCCCTTCAGGCATCTTTAAGATAAAGACGTCTGAATCTGTTTAAGACTCTCAGCCAAAAAAAACAAACTGCATGAGGGGGAGGCTATTAAAGTATCTGAATGTCTGTAGGGCCAGAACTGTGATTTGAGCTACAAATAATTTCCAGTAGCTAAATAGTCAAACATCAATCATGACCTGTATCATAGCTGTGGGTGAAGTGAACATGTCCTACAACATGCTTTCACAGAAAATGAACAAAGAACAAAGACTGTTTACACTCTTATGTGGTTCTTGCTTTGTTTTTCCAGTTATTTTTTTTTTCTTTTCTTTCAACCACTTCTCTTTCAAGTGCTTAAAGGGAAAGAAACTTTTTAATGACATTGTTTGAAGCATCCATAAATAAGACAATTTGCTTTGAACTAATATTTATAAAGTTCAAACCTGTTTCTTAGAATATAAAAAAATAATTAAAAGAATACCAAAGGATAATAAGCTTTGAAATACTTGTTAAGTTACCTCAGTATTGTAAATATCCCTCTGAGAGAACGTCAAGTCCTCATATTGATATTTTGTACTTCTGGAGGAGGTTAAGTTGGTAAACACTAATGTAATTGTATTAAAAAAAAATTGTGTCAAACATGAATCATTCTGTGTCAAGTATGAGTAATTTTAACTGTAACCTCAACCTGAGCTTTATTTTGACTTCAATATCATCAGTCTTGCTTTGAAAGCTTTTGTTATTAGCTTGCCATGCCGAGTTACACATTTAAAATTTTCAGCTACATTTTTTTGAAGATATTGAAACAATTTACTGTCTCAATTAGAGTGACAGAAAAAAACAGCACTTATATCTGTTTAAAAACACCAGTAAAAACTATAAAACTTGCACAAAAATAAATTAATAAATTTAAAAAAAATTATGAAACCGTAAGAAACAGCATTTGAATAAATCATGTTTTGTTAGGGTATTGTAATGGTTATTATATTACATTATTTATTACTAGAAAAATAAAATAAGCTGGACTTCCTAGTGCTTCCTATGAGAGAGTAGGTGCAATAAAATACAATTAAAAATACAACTTTGATGCCATCAAGTTGCAAATCCAGTGATTCATTTTTTAAATTTTTTTTTCAGAGATTTTCACTACTTTTATTTACTATAGTTGCTCTCCAGCATTGCACATGTAAAGCATTCTATACCAGACCATCAGTCCATGTCAGACTCAGCAGCTCACCTCTCAGGTCAAGAGCTGACAAAGGGGAATGTGAGACAGCAGGTGAGGATCAGCACATTGGATTCTCTAACAAACTCAGGGGAGAAGCTGCTTGATCAACCACCTTAGTTCTGTAGTGTGCGTGACCGAGAGCAGCAGATCAGAGTCTATGAGGTTTGAGTATCATAGTGTTTGTTTTGTGTGAAAGCAGTCATGACTCACAATCCTTCAGAATCTCTCATGTTTAACCCTTGTGAGCAGTACATCTTTAATTCTGCCTTCCTCAAAGGACCTTGCTGAGGCTCAGAGCTCACACTTCATCCATTTGTCCATCTGCTTTACCTGACATTTTTTCTGCCAGCTTTTTCATCGCTCCACTTTTATCACCAACACATTGTCCACAGATTCATTCTCTCTCTCTCTCTCTCTCTCTCTCTCTCTCTGTCTCTCTCTCTCTCTCGCTCTCTCTCTCTGTCCTTGCTGTAAAAATCCAGCTTTAAGAACATTGTAGGTGGTTAAAGCTGGTGCTATTTAGTTATTCCAAGCTGGTTATTGGCTGGACCAGCTATAGCTTGAATGCTAGTTGTTTTTGGAACATGCTAGTTTCTAGTTGAGGTGAGTCATTAATTTAACCAAACTGGTTATTAGGGGTCGACCGATTATCGGCGCCGATATTAAGCATTTTTATTGTTATCGGCATCGGCCATTTTCAAAACCGATTTGCCGATAAAACCATTTTATTTTGAAATGCGCGATCTGGCAATGATCCAGCCACCTCAGTCAGAGCGCACCGCTCTGTGGCCTAGACCAGTGGTTCTCAACCACATTCCTGGAGGACCACCAACACTGCACATTTTGCATGTCTCCTCAATCAAACACACCTGATTCAGGTCCCTTCTCATTAGTAGAAACTCACAGACTTTGTATGGGTGTGTCAGACAAAGGAGAAAAGCAAAATAATAATAATAATAATAACAACAATAATAATAATAATAACCACTGGCCTAGACTAAAGGCCAATTTATACTTCTGCGTCGAGTGTACGCCGTAGTGTACGTCGTAGACTACGCACGTAGGCGACGCCGTCGTGAGCATTTATACTTCTGCGTATGTCCACAGTGCAGAAGATCATTCCGGAAATGCGTAGGAGGAAACGTGATACTACCAAGCCGACCAATCACAGATCTTGCAGTCCGCGTCGTCGCGACGCGTAGTTACATTTTTGAGGAGGTGCGCGTCAGGGTATGGCGAAGGGTACGGCGTATGGTACACGTCAATGCGTATGTTACGCCGTACCTACTACGCACACCCGACGCAGAAGTATAAATTGGCCTTATGCCCCGCCCATCGTCCGTCTGATTTGTTGGGAGTCACGAGCCTGGCCAATCAATACGGCTGGCGCGGCTGGAAAATGTTCCGCTCTCACACCGAAAGCACAGGAGCTGCTTCAGTGATCATCATCACACATCGATAAGTTATCTCTCGAAGGTAAGAATGCAGTAAACGATCTTGAAGTTGCAATAAATCACTACACTGAAGTTGCAAAACACCTAAATATAATCGATTTATGATGACAAGCCCCGTTCTGTTATTATACTGTGAAATCCCGGGTCAATGTCCGTCATTGCAGTGATATGCTTTAACGGATCATCACATCAGTGCTGAGATAGTGAAACTAAAACCTACTTCTCTCACCATTCGGCCAACTTCTGCTGCGGTTTTTTTTTTTTTTTTTTTTGTGTGTGTTGCTTCACTGAACAGCGTCCGTTCCGTTAGGGCTCTTAGTCAAAAAAATTGCGCATATTTGGAGAAATATTGCTTTATTCTAACATGATTGCAAAATAATTTATCATACAGATTCAGAATTACCATTATGCAATTTTGAAGAGCTGAAAGGGCATCAAGCGCGAGCTCTGACGCGACGCGAGCTCCCTATTCCTGATTTAGTTATCTCCGCGGCCGCGCTCTCTCATTTGACTAATAACCATTAGCCGGGCATGCGATTTGCCGGGGGGGATGGGGGGATTTCCCCCCTTCTGGTCTATGCATCCCTGCCTCTGCTGAATAACTTTTATCCCCGGTGGGGATAAAAACATCATGCAAACCCGCTCTGATGTCCAGATCTGAATCAAATGATTCGCGATACGCGATCCGATTGAAGCGCATCGAAACAGTGAATCATTTTGCGACGCAATGGTTTAACTGATTCGGAGTTTCAAAAAGCTCCGTTGTGTTCTTTGCTCGCTTTCTCGATGTAATTTGTTGTTTGAATAACCATGGACATTAAATCATTACAATTAATAGGCCTAACGTAGGCTTACAATGTTTTTATTAAACTGAGATCACACTAAATACAATTTCCGTCGTATTAAAAACATTTCATAAAATTTTTTAAAAGCATCCCCCCTCTGTTTATTTCACAAATCGCACCCTGCTAATAACCCTATGCTAATAATGTAAATTGTCAATAATCTCACATGCACGTTTCTGGATGACGCTGTCCTGTATAATTCCTAGTTTGTATCGCCGTGAATAAACAGTCTCAAACATTTTACACATCAAAAAAAAATCTAATGACCACACACACACACACACACCACCACACACACACACATTATATATCGCCGAGAGATAGAGAGAGAGAGAGAGAGAGAAAGAGAGAGAGAGAGAGAGATTACATTTATTTTCCATTATTTGTTCATTTGTCGGCTGTTTAAATTTGCTTTAAGTTTACTTTGTTTATAGGATGCTGCTGATGGATGCAACACACTTAATTTACAGAATGCTGCTGATGGATGCTCCCACACTTTTTATGTTTGTTGTATTATTAATATTAATGTTGTTATGATGAACAGTTCTCAGAATTAAAGATGTGTTAAAATAATTTAAAGAGAGTCTTTGTCAGAGGCCTTTTTATTCTTAATTTTGACATTAATTTTCATTTTTACACTAGATAATCGGTTCAAAATATCGGTTATCGGTCTCCTTGATCTGTAATAATCGGTATCGGCATCGGCCCTGAAAAATGCATATCGGTCGATCCCTACTGGTTATTAGTTGCTATTAGCTGGTTGATTTTTTTGTCTCTGGTTTCTAGCTGGTCACTAGTTGGTCCAAGCTTGTCAATCATCTTAAATCAGCAGCACAAGACTATCTATCAAATGGTTGAGTTGTTTGTTTGTTTGAACGCGGTAGCTAGTTTTGACTGAAAGCTAGTTTTTAAGCTAGCCAGTAGTTGGCGCAGCCTGGTCCAAACTGAACCAGGTCAGTGCTACTATACTACTGTACCATGTCAGATTTGCTTATTAAAGTGGCTGGTTTTAGGAACCTAATAGATGGTTTCTAGCTGGTTTAAACAAGCCATCAGTTGGTCCCAGCTGCTCAACCATATTGGACTAGCATCATACCAACTACCAGTTGTGTGTGTTTTTACATTTGAGCTAGTTTATAGCTGGTTACACTGTCCACTGGCCATTGGTTGGTGTAAGATGATTATTTGTTGGTGTAGGCAGGTTATTAGATGGTTCTTAATTGGTGGTAGACCATCTTGGACCAGTAACAAACTGGCTACTAGTTGGTCATATCAGCTTAAAATTGTCCAGCTAGTTTTTGAAACATGAAACATGGTGCCTGGTCTGGCAGTTTGTAATGACCATTTTGGACCAACTAAGGATCAGATTGAACCAGCTAATGAACTGCTTAGACCAGCAAAAAACCAGCTGCCACATTCCAAAACAAAGCTAGCAGCATAAGATGTATGGTCCAACAGGGGTTACATTAATCCTTATCCAATCGCAGCCCATTTAAAGAAACACTCAGTTACTCTGTGGCATGTGCTTGTTTTTAGTGCACTGTGTGAATTTGTTGTTGTTGGTACATCAATCTTATTATCAGTCCTCCAGTGTTGATGTCTTCATTCACTTTCTAAAACCCTGTTTTAACACTGTTACCCTCTATTCCTTCTCAGTTTATCTCTTTCACTGGATGTACTCACTGCTTTTCATTTAGTTTAACTTTGAGATAAAGAGGTCTTTGCGGTTGAAGCATGCAGCAAACTGTGGAGCACTGCTCTAATGGGCTACACTACACACTGATGTTTCCTGAAGGTTATCAAGTCTTATAGTGCATATCTGCATTGCCGTTTCCTTTAAGATGAAGCTCACTGTGTACAGTTTGACTCAGTGCTTATCGGCTTAGTTTCTTAACAGTAAAAAAAAAAAAAAAAAAAACCTGTTAGGCACAGAAGTTTTGCTTCTGAAGCATAGATTAAAAAGTTAACCAAAACAGGGTTCCACTTCCACTTTTTGTATTAGTCACTGACTGATCTCATGCTGCATCTCAAACCTACCCAAGTCGAGGTCCAGATCAATGAATAAAATATAGTGAGGTGTTGGATTTCACCTGTGTTCCTCCATTTTTTTTTTCATTTAATCTTGGCCGATTTCCCGAAACTGTGAACTGAGTGTCAAAACATCTCCATTGTGAACCTTGAGGCTTCTACAGAAATATTTTGCAACTGTGATTTCATCACTACAGCTTACTGTATGTAGTTCCTCCACTGTTTGGCTGTTTGAAGTACTGTATGTGCTACACACAGAAGCATTAGACCTAGGAGGAATTCATAAAGCCAGAATAGATTTTGAAATTCATACTGAAGTTTTAAACCTATCTTTGTTCCTTTTCTTTCATCGACTGCCCTAGATATGCGTTATTATAACACTACAATGTGGGACTTTTACAGGAATATGCATCTGATGTTTTATCATTGACCTAGATTTAAAAGTAGGTCCACAAATTGATTTGTAATATCTTTGAGTCCTGTGTGTGAGATGGTTTTCAAATAATTATTTAATAAATATTGCAATAAAATGACATGGTCAATACGTTTCTTGAAATATCAGATAATATTAACTTTTTATGACAAGACAAGGTTAGTTTAGGCTATAAAGTGCCATGTAGTGCAACTCCTCAAAAACTTCAAATGTATGAATAATTCATGATATTTTTAAAAAGAAAATACTGAAAAGAAAAGAAAAGAAAAGAAAAGAAAAGAAAAGAAAAGTTTTTACTTGGATAGATTATGTGCCAGATTTATTAAACAGGGCAGATTAGCGTTAGAGCGCAATAACATAAAGACGCCAACGGAAGGGGAAAATTCTGCAGGTGATTTACTAACTATGTGCATGTAACTATGTGCATTTACTAACTATGTGCATATTAAAGAACTTAGTAAAGAACGCAATCTAAAATAAAATATATTTTAAAACTTATATGAGAGGCATAAGCAAAATGTTTTTACTTGATGGATACATATTGGCCAGATTTATTAAACAGGGCAAATTAGCGTTAGAGCGCAATCCCATAAAAGTTCTAATGGGAAGAAAATTCTGAGGGTGATTTACAAACAATGCACGTATGTGACCCTGGACCACAAAACCAGTGATAAGTAGCACGGGTATATTTGTAGCTATAGCCAAAAATACTGTAAATTGTATGGGTCAAAATTATCGATTTTTATTTTTTGCCAAAAATCATTAGGATGTTAAGTAAAGATCATATTCCATGAAGATATTTTGTAATTTCTTACCGCAAAAATATGAAAACTTAATTTTTGATTAGTAATATGCATTGCTAAGGACTTAATTTAGACAGCTTTAAAGGCAATTTTCTCAACATTTTGATTCTTTTGCACCCTCAGATTCCAGATTTTCAAATCTCGACCAAATATTGTCCAATCCTAACAAACCACACATCAATGGAAAGCTTATTTATTCAGCTTTCATATGATGTATACATTTCCCTTGATTGATATGACTGTATACAAAATGACCCTTATGACCGGTTTTGTGGTCCATGGTCACATATTAAAGAACACAGTAAAGAATGCAATCTACCAAGAGCAGCACAAATTACCGCCTGTTTTAAAATCCTTTTTTCGGGGGCATGAAATAATGGCACGAATACCAGTAATTTGACAAGCGCAAACATTAGTAAATCGCATTGCGTGATTCATTTTAATACTGTCCTCCCATAAATTTTGCATCTGAAAGGAAACTCCGACAAATGCATATTCAAAAAGGTCAGAAAGAAAAATAACTGTATCCATACCTTTTCAGCGCTAATTCTTTACTGTGTGTTTTCAGTAATTCCTAAAAATACTGTCAGTAAATCTGGCCCATTGAGTTAAAATATGGCATAGCTGTTTAAAACCATATGAAACAAAGAGTATATTTATATTAACTTGTTACATGTGTGTTTAAATTATACAAATAGATTTTTTGGAACATGGTTGCCTTTTCTTTAGCTGGTCCAAGCTGGTTCAGTTGGTTGACTAGTAGGCCATGCCAGTCAAGGGCCCTGCTGCAGAAAAAAATAGGTTGTTACAGGCTAAGTCCGCCAGTCCCCATCTAGTTCCTATCAGCTGATCAACCACCAAAACTGACTTTAATTAGCTAATAACCATGCAATACCATATTCAACAGCTATTTTAGCTGGGATTTTTAGTAGAGAAGTGAAGTCCTCTGGGCCACTGGTTTAATTGTTTTGTGTTTTGATGAGACAGTACAGGAGTAAGATGACAGGGCAGCTGTTTGGAGTTCGATGAAGTGAGAGATATTATCATCATCTCCCCTGTGTAATACCGCTAAAACGGTAGTCAGCTGCTTGTTTGCTAACTTGTGAATTTGGAAGTAGGACAAACAATCTTGAGTGGATGAAAGTGTTTTCTGTTAAGAGAGTAAATCATGCTCCTCCATCGTGACTATTATCCTTTATCATTATCTCTCATGCTCAACCTTATCTCTATTTTTAAACATAAAGCCCTATTAACACACTAGATATTTACCCTTAAACAAAACCTGTAACACACACATCTGTCAAACAGCCCTCAGGTAGATTCCTTTACTTTGCCTCAACGGCAGGCGCTTCTAGTTCCCCAGTCTCAATTCCACATGTTATTATATTGCAAAATGTGTCAGAGTTTAATTTATAATGCAATTAAAATATGTACTGCATTTTTACCTTGTGAAAAAGAAATACACTTTAGCAAACTATTAAAAAGAGTATTTGTCATTGATGTAATATACTTCAACAAAATATAGGCTACTTAAGTGTGGAACGAATGTAGTGTTTTCAGACAATTAGTTGCATTTTAATGCAAATAATTGAAAATGTATTATAATTAAAATTTATATTAAATAAAATAAAGCTTTTTGACTCACTTAAACAGGATTTACAGTACATCTTAATAATTTATGTTGTTTCATAATTATACTGTCTTTTAAATATCATTTGTATGTAAATATTTTAAATAAACTATAATATACTAAATATACTAAATATAATGTCAGTTCTATTGAAATTGTATGTTTAGTAAACACATCAAAAAAGTGAACTTAAAAGCACTTATTATTATTCCGATTTTTAAAGTAGTATAACATGTACTTTAAAGTAAATTTCAATTTTGATAATTTGAATAAAAAGTGCACTTTTTAAAAAAAATAATACTTGAGTGTGTTAAGAAACACTGTACTCTAAGTACCTTTTATTTCATTTCTGCAAGGTTTTTAAAAATATACTTTTAAGATTTGAATTATATTACAAGTGTATTAAATTGTAAACCTTTTTTTTTCCACAAATGGATAGAAAAAAAAGTCAAGCTTCTGTCTTTTAAATCAATATTTTCATTGTGGACTGTGGAGAACAGTTGGAAATGAATTCTGGGGAGCAAGTCACATCTTATAAACCTGTTCATAGCTGCTAGTCAGTCACTGTAGCTAACATAAGGCACATGATAGTGTTTCATTGCTCAGACATTTGAATGTTATTCTTTTACCATATGCTAAAGTCTGTTATCACCCACACTGCCTTTTGTATAACAGCCTGAGTTCTGTGTACTCGTGTATAGTATGCTTCTAGTCTTATAACAGGAAGTAGGAGTGTGTAAATGTGGGAATGTGTGGGTGGATGTTGAATGTTAGACACAAAAGCTTCCTGAATCTTCCCATCTTCAATAGAAGCTAATACGTTAGCGCTAATACTCCTTTCAGTGTTTCAATAGAACAACTCGTATGAAGCTTTGTGTTTTTGTATAATTAACTCGATGACAGTTTGTAATATGTAAATGCCACAAAGGGCTAGCACTGATATTGTTAGTCTTTACAAAGAGAGGTTTTCGCATTTTTGTTTTCTTTGCTGAATAAATGGGAATGTGTCATAATGGGGATAATGGACTTTGATAAAAGGATTAAGCACTTTTCAATAAGCACCTATATCCCACACGTTCATTAGCGCATTGTGTGAAATAATTTCCCAAAAGCCCCACAATAAAGGTGTCTGTTTAAAGCATTTGGTGGAACAAACATAATCCAAGAGCATGGTTGATGTGTCGCTGTTGTCAAAGGATGAGAAAGGGACGAATGAGTGGGAAAGGGATAGAGAGGAGCCTGCAAAAATAAGCTTCAATGTAATTACGTTATTTCACCTGTGTTTAAAACTGTATTACACTACGGTGGCCTTTAACTCAGAGAGAACATTGCCATCTTCTTCTATTAGAAAAAGAGCTAAATGAAAGACTGTTGTGCTGTTACTTATTGAGAGCAGTCTTATAATGTCTGGCATTAGCGGATATAATGGCTGAAATACTCCAAATGAACGCTGTGAATCAAGGTTTTATCATCTGCTGCAGCATTTTAATTGTTTTTATGATGAGAGGTGAGTGATACATTGATTTATCTCAGCGCATGCTTTAGCAGTTCAGAAGAAACATTACGTAATTGGACACAAGTAAGCAAAAATAAAATGCATACCATAATTAAAACATTTCCCAGAGGCTCTTTCGGAAAAAGTCAGTTTGACATGTTTAATTAAGCACTTATTTGGATTAACTGCCAGATACAGTATTCTGAGCATTCATAAATTCGTTTAGAAACAAGATGTGACATTTCATTTGAGTGTCATTGTATGGAACATCCTGTCTCGTACGCATACGGAATATTAAAACGCTCGCTCATAAAGCACCTTTGAGTGCTCTTGTGCTTTTTAACTAGTCATCATTGTAATGGAGGACAGATCAAAGACAAAAAACAACCTTCTGACCATTTACTGTCACAATAAATGTACTTTTTTACTTTATAGAGAGAGGATATTGTCACGACACGCACACAAAAAGGTAGATCCAAATGCAGTGTTTAATGGGTAATCCAGAATCATAAGTTTAGCCAGGCAACGGTCAAAATCCATGTAATCAGTCCAGAAACAAGAAACATCAACAACATCTAAGAACCACGAAAAACCAGGGTGACAATTAACAAGGACTCCGTAACAAAGACAGAACAACCAGGGTATTTAAAGACAGGTGCAAACAAGGTAAGTGGTGACAGCTGAATACAATGAACAGTGATGAACAGATAAGGCTAGTGGGAAATGTAGTTCAGAAGGGGGTGACAATAAGGGGAAGTGAGACCTCCAGTGGCCACCCAGGGAGACACAAACCAGACACCGTGACAGATATAGGTTGAACAGCAAGGGAATGGGAAATAAGATGAGCTCAAAAGTAAAACTCAGATGACCCCAAAAGGTACATTTTAGAAACATTCTCGATACGCCTGACTCAGAATGTCTTATTTTTCAACATTTTGAATCTGATGCCTCATTTCCCAAGGCATTATTGGATCGTGAGCAGCTTCAACTTTTTAGTGCAACGGTTCTCAGCCAGGATGCCGGGGCCTAATAGAGGGGCCTCAGCAAACTTCCAAGGGGGCCACAGGATGACTAAAGGCCCATCCCACGTTAAAGACAATGCCTGTAACAATATAACAAAAGAGTTATAATAATAGCTCTTGTTCAAAGAGAATACAGAAATCCATACCACATCTATAACAGTAATGACACAGTGGATCAATATCATTGGAATCACTTCCAGAATTATTTATTTTTTCCAGTTGACAGCCAATCAGAATCCACCTGGCTTTAAAGAGCTTGAACATTTAACATGGACTGCAGCATGCAGTTATAAAATCAGAATGATATTGTGCATCATTGTGGACAATAATATAGTTTTCGTTATAGTTATTGTTCTTGGTATGAACGGGCCTTTACGGTTAAGTTTCAGAAGTGACAACTGCTTTTATTAAAATAATTAAATGTAGGAGTGAATCCCCTAAATTATCATTTTGTGTGTTTACAGAACAGGATTCGCCCCTGAAATTGCAATGATTGACGCTATGGTAATCATACCAAGGATCAGGCCTTTTGTGTGATTGGTTTCCGCTAGTATTTTTGACTTTGTAGTTAAACTAATAGTTTAACTAAAATAATCTAGCTTTAATCTAATTGAAAATGTTTAAAAACACAAAATCAAAATGGAAATTTAAATTGAGTGTTGCACTGGACAACTCTGAGTCAAAAAGTTTGAGAAGCAGTGATCTACAGTAGCTCCACAAAAACATACATTAAACTACAGAGCCAGAGTTTCTGAATCATACAACATTTATAACTGAAGAGTTATTCTGTTTTTATTATTGAATTCCATGCTGTTTGTTACGAATGTACATCATATTTTACAGCACTACACAGTTGTGTAGGTTTAATATCGATATGGAGAAATGCATCTCCCCTGAATCCCAAACACCCATAAGAACAACAACAAAAAAGCAGACTGTACCTGATTTTAAAGCACAGGAGGCAACTGAACAGGAATGTTTTAGCGAGTCTTGAAGCTGTTCAGCAGTGGTGCAGTCACAGTGGAGTACACAATAGTGTATCGCTGCATCGACTCAGTAGTTCAACAGTTTTTTGTTTTTAAACTTTGCACTTCTACTAGAACATTTTAAGCTCTGGATTTCATGTTTAATAGCTAGTAATGTCAATCACATTAGTGTTGATATTCCAAAACTCTGGCACTACATGATAAAATGGAAGTCTGTTTACACAAGAGCTCGACCCTGAAAGCTTCAGTCAAAATGTCAATACATTTTATGTATGTATGTATGCTGAGTAAAGCTATGTAAAAATGCGGTTGTTTAGATTGGTGTTGTTTGGCTTGATGCATGTTGCTAATGGGCCCTGGTGAATAGGTGAACACGATAAAACTCTACATGTGGAGCGAACATATCCTGTAGCCTACTCTGCAATGCACATCAACCTCTTTTGTCTGTTGATGCGTACGTTTTGTAATGAAAGTGCTAAAAGCAATTAATGCAGAATGTGCACATATTTCCTTCCATATACAGCGTTTTCATTAAAACTCTTTATGTAATCAGCGCTCTTTGATTTTCTTTTCTTTATTTGTCAATCATTGTGCTACAGTTAAATATTATAGCACACCTTCTCTATGGGCTGGATGATATAATTATACTATATTTAAAAAAGACATAGAATTTTTTGCAGTAACATGCACAAATAAGTTCATCAGAAAAAGTTTTGTCTAGTTCAAATTTAACCAGAAACCAAGTTTTATTTCATGTGTCCAACCTAAACTGCTATATATGTTTATTATTGTTTCTTATGGATTTATTTCATTGTTTCCAACCTACTGTAATTAAAAAATAGCCTATATTTCATTTAATCAAACTGAATTCAGCTAATCAATAAATAAATAAATATACTGTAACATTAGAATAATGGTTCTCAACCACAGGGCCTCAGCAAACTTCCAATTATTTAAATGAATTCAGATGAGATAAAATAAGCTTTAAAATAAGCTAAAACAACTAAAATTAGTATATTTCTAATTATTGTTCACCCTTTCTCATTCACCCCTTTCCCAAGGTTTGTGGAAATCTTGAAATGTGGAAGTGAATTGTTAGTTGGGGATCCTGGAAGAAGATTTATCTTTTAAAACTTCTCAATTTCTTCTTTTATTTTTGATATTTTAAGTTATCTATTACTTGTTTTTATCTATTGATGCTGCTTGTTTCTCTCACTCCTTACTGAAAGAAAATATAACAGCAGATGCACCTTAAAAAAGTCATTGTGGGTGAAATAGGGTGACCCTTCATCCTGTTTTTTTAATTGCCTATTGTCCAGGTTTTGACTTTGTTTTCTTACTGCTGAATGTAATGACTGCATATTCATTGTAGAGAACACTCTGGAAATCCTGGTCAGGATGTGTTTTGGAAAAAGAGGACTTGGTCAACTTACACTAGGTCAATAGAATCAAGAAGGTTGAGAACCACTGTATTAGTTGGTTTCACGCTTCAGTTTATGTTTAGGGATAGAAATCTCTAGAGTGCACTTGGGTGATACAGTAGATATATAGAATCAGATTCCATTTTCAATTTGTGTCTGTATGGAAACCCTCAGCTGCAGTGAAGGGCTCTTACAGCACAACACACACTCAACCACAGGCCTGATGTATGGCTGTAATAGACTGGTGGGCAGTTCGCTTTATGATGCTGTGTCCTCTCCTCTGCTCAGTTGGTGTTTTTGTGTGGGCTTTTGCCAGCCAGAGAGTGAGTGGATGCTAATTTTTAGAGTGCATTTGCAGGGAATTATCTTTTTGCTAAGAACTGGTTTCTGATGTGTGATTCTTGTAGAAGGCCTGTTCTGAACTCTACTGAATCTATTCTGCCTTATAGTTTAATCAGTTGTGTGTTTTTGTTGTTTTAGTGGGTGTTTGATAAAGTGCGGACTTTAGGTGTCCCTTTAAAGGAACTTATTTCCTATTGGTTGAGCTGTGTATTTGTTTCAGATGAGTGTTTTGTGTGTTAATGAACGAAAAGTGTGTGTTTGTGTGTGTGTGTTTTAATGGATGAAAGTGATCTGCTTTTTGGGCCTCTGTCCCAGCATGTGTGCTGCGCTGATAATGAAAGCGTACTTTACCGTGCCAATACTAAATGATGGAACGTTAATTGTCACAGCATGCTATGGCATACTCCATACTAGACCCAGACTGACAAAATTACTCAGCTCTCTGTGTTAGGATGTCTCTTCTAATATGGATATATGGAAATGGATGAAAATGACAGTGCTGGAAGTGACATTTTTGGAATAAAATGCCAGACTCCTTTGTCTTGCTGAGTCTAACACTAAACATTTTATATATCCTAAAATTAATGTGTCAAAAAAAATTGCAACTTGTAATGAAATAATACAATTCTGCACACAATATTCTGTCCATAAGTGATATTTACATTGATTTTTCTTTGTTTCCTTGACAAATTACTATTTCGTCACAAGTTTTGCTATGCATTAACATTGGCAGCCCTATTATCCAGTACAATTTATAGATGATGTACATGAATTATCTTGCTAAATGTGTATTTTCACAGTTTGTGAAAATTTCTTTGATAGAATTGTATATATCTGAAATTGAAACATGTTTTAGGAAATGATAGACAGAATATTCTGTTCATACTCTGTTCATAAGTGTTATTTACAGTGATCTTTCTTTGTTTTCTGTTTTCACACATCACATTTCATATTTCATATCAAGCTTGCAGTGTTAATTGCAATTAATTTATAATATCTGGTACAATTTATGTAATCTACCACTGAAAATGTACATGAATTTTCTTGCTGAATGTGTATTTTCACCACAAATTATGTGCTACTTTATTCATACTTTTGTAGATAAATTATTCATACTCTTATGTACTTATAAGATGTATTGTCCTGTTAAATATATTACTATCCATTGTTTGTGGACTTTTTATTTATAGCTTTAAGTAAATCGTATTTTACCACTTGTCAGAATTACAGCTTGATAGGAAATTATGTGCAAAATATTCTATTCATAAGTGATATGTACATAGATTTGTCTTTTTCTTCATGCATCGCATGTTTCATATTTCATCTCAAGCTCTACAACTGTCTGCTTGGTTAAAGTACATTAACTTTTAAAATAAATTTTATTGGTGGCATACTTTTAGGTCATTTTGGAAATGATGGATATTTGTGTATTAAGATTAAAAGTTTGTGTCAGGGAAAAGAGTGAAATGGTAAAATCTACATAAATTTTAGCAAAATATGTATGATAAGGTGGCAAAAAAATAAATGATGAAACTCTCTTGGATGTTGACTAGAAATGAATCATATAAAAAAATAATAAATGTTGTGTAAAAATGGATGGCCTGACACCACTATCCCCCCTAAGCTTCCTCTGAAACATTTGTTCATTTAACGGCTGTTTACTGTTTATACAATCATGCAAAGATGTTGCATCTGTTCTTTTGGCAGAGTTTAGACTTCATTTCTTCTTTCAGCTGTTTCCTTTTAATAGTGACTCACACTCCTGATTCTGATGCAGCTGATTTATTATATCATAAAAATGTACAGCTACATTATAAATTTATACTGTCTGCAAAATACATAATTGATGCTCTCTGGGAAAAGTTGTAGTGACTTTACACCTATAGGATGACTTTTGATCTTTCCACCTTGCCATCTTTCCTAATTGATAGTTAGGTCCAGACCTTTAGCAGATAGTGAGCATGAGCATGTCAGGCTAACAGTTGTTATATACTTCAATGCTGTTTGTATCATGTGTTTAATTAAAGATATTATGAACTACACTCTCATTAAAAGGGCGGTACCCTTTCAAAAGGTATATTTGCACTTTAGGTACTGATATTTATCATTTAGATGTAAATAAGGTACAAAGTGTAACACATATGGACTTTTGTTGTGTTTTCTTCCCTCGTGTGTTCAGTGTGACCTTATTTCTGTCCCCCCTTTGATTCACCTGTGTCTCACTAATTATCCTCATTTGCCTCCCTGTTTAAGTTCTAGTCTGTCCTGTGTTCCCTTGCCTGGTATTGTAGATGTCCTATGTTCCAAGTGTCACCTGCTCGCCTGTGGATTTACCCTGTGTGGATTTATTAAAAGACTATTTACCAGTGACAGCTTAATACTCTCACACACACACACACACACACAGAGAGAGAGAGAGAGAAAGAGATCAAGCACTTACCACACGACTGACTATGTAAGTGAGTATTGTTGGTGATTTATTTTTTTATTTGTTTGTTTTTTAGGTAGATTATTTGTTTTCTTTATTCTTGTATTTATTTAGTTAGTTAGCGTTTTGTCAGTTTGTAGTAGCTGTTTTATTTGAGTTTGCGGGAATATTTTTCAATCAATATTTTTTTTTGTATTGTTTAGTGCCTGATTTAATCAGGCACTAAACCTGATTTAAAACCTTGGATTTAATCAGACCTCTTTCTTTCACAGACACAAAACAATTTCAGTCAATCTCCACCACATTTGGTGTCTCCATTGAGGACATTGTTTTTCATATTAGTAATTACACTTCTGAGAACAGGCTCCACTCCAGGGAGCCTATGAAAATTACCAATAGCCACAGCTCATGTAAAATTGAAAAGACAGTCAGATGAGATTAGAAACAAAGGGACATTTTGTTTTATTTGTTAAAAAGTCGCTTTGAAACTCAGCAAGTGTTTGAGTGTTCATGGAAAGCATCTGAGCATAGTGGATCCACAGGCTTCCTTCCATTTGGAGTTTTTTCATTCCACTTCACCCATACTTTTATGAGTGATACTTTTTTTGTTTTATGAAACATAATAGAAACAGCTAAAAAAGTGCCTGTCAAGGTGCAAGTACATACTCAAATGGAGTGTCAAAAATGTCAGTGTACAGATTCTGTGTCCTAAACTACAAAGTGTTCTTGACAGTGCAATTAAAAAGTAGAGTATTCATCAACATCAGTGTCACATATCAGATTTATTGAATTCATGACCTTTTCATAATCAGTTTATAAAACATGAGGTGGTTGAGCACTGTTTGTTTCTTACTGTGTGTGTGTGTGTGTATTGGAACATAGCTGCCCCCACACAATTGCATGCTCCCTGACTGATTTCAGAGTTCTCTCTCGGTAGATGAAGATTGACAGGCGCAGCAGCAGAGACCAACACTTCAGGCTCGGAGTCTAGCAGGAGCGAGGGAGGGGGTTGATGTGCTTGATAATCAGTGCAGGAGTCAAATTAAATCATAACAGGATAAGCCAAATACAGTCACTGAAGAGAGAGGTGAATTAACTAAAAATGTATTATAATGAATTATACATACACTACTAATCAAACATTTGGGGTCGCTAAGATTTTGTTTATTTATTAAAATAAATTAATACTATATTCATGCATTAAATGAATCCGAAGTGACCGCAAAATGCTTTTGAACTTTCTACTCATCAAAAACTGTATTAGTGATTTCCATAAAAATCTAGTTCCACTCTCCTTTTGTTAATAATCCATGAGATACATTTCTACAGTTTGTTGCAAAAGTTCCTTGCTGACTTTAAAGACTGCATTTGGATTTACTTGTTATGTCTAGATTTGATTGATTTATAAATTAGCTATTAAAGAGCCTTCTTCATCATTTGTTGATAAACTCAACTCAACTCAACTCAACTTTATTTATAAAGCACTTTCAACACCACAAGTGGAACCAAAGTGCTGTACAGAAAGTATAAAAGAGAAACATAACAAACAAAAAAAATTAACAAGAGATGTTCAGTTGTTTTGTAAATGTGTTGTGCAGATGTTAATAATTATTCCTTAATCTCAAAAAAGTGCCAGAATATAATGTAACGCCAGAATATCCAATACAATAATTTGCTAATACCTTTGATTAAAAAATTAATACTTTGTACTTTCAAAAAAAAAAAAAAAAAAAAAAAAATATATATATATATATATATATTATATATATATATATATATATATCTATATATATATATATATATATATACATATATATATATATAAATTACATGTATTGTCCTGTTACATTAATTGTTTTGTTATAGCTGGCTGCATTTTTTTTTTCTTTTTTACTATAGAATATTTTCTTTAATCGCCATTGAAATTATGTTTACAAATAATTAATTAAATGCTTTTTTATCATGGACTAATAGCTGATCTAAGCTAAACTAAGCTTAATGACCACTCACAAATCAACTCTAAAGTGTTTCATCATGTATACGTTATACAGTTATATTTAGATCTGTGGGCATTTGCAGTTGGTGGAATGAGCTGCCAACTTCTCTCATTTCAGCATTATGAATAAATGACCTTTTCCATTAGGATCCTTATCAATGATTTCCAATCCAGAACGCATGAACAGATGAATAGACACAGCAATGTGAATGACCTTCCCGCAATTAACTGCTCATTCGCTAAAATCCAACATTAGAAAGCCACATTATTTTTAAACCTAAAAGTAAACAGCAAAATATCGGCAACATGTTGAATTTATTTACCTAAAATGACTCTGTATTGCTGAAAACACAAAAAAAGTTGGCAGTTTTTTTCTTTGAGTCATCACTTTCCACCTTTATCTAGTCATTCTTTTCCATCATTGCTTGCAGAATAAATAGTGTTAAAATAAAAAGGGCTGGATTTTGTATTCTCATACTTCTGTTTTTGTGTGCAGGAAGACCCAAACATCATCCCCCAAGATGAACCATTGTGTTTTACGTTGTATTGTGTAAGAGGGTGTTTTTTATTGTTCTAATGTTTGTTCTTCCAGTAATGCTAACGGTACTGTTTTGTTCGGGTTGAAGGAAGGGTGCTCGTGTTACTCTGCTGAAGGCAAAGGTGATAAAACAGTGATTGAGATTATGCAATAAAACCATCGCTGCAGAAACAGTGAGATTCAATTCTACTGCTTTTATAAACCTATACATCTCCACAGAGGGGGCGAGTGTGGAAAATGAGTGAAACAGAAAAACAGAATGATCAGCACACAAACGTCAGCAGCTTGTACTTTGCCATTTTCATACACAATCATTAAAACGCAATTTGCCATTTTATGTTATCAGTTAATAATAGGCTCTAGGTTTTATTTTTCAGAACATCTATGTGATGAACAGAAAGAGAAAGCACACCTGAAAGGACATGCATTTGCTTGCACATGTACAGATGAATATTAACTCCCACGATACTAGAGATACAAAGAAATAACAAGATTTCTTATTCATTTGAGAGCTGAATGGTACAGAAGGCTAATCTAATGCCATTAAGACATTTATTCAGTCTGAATTTAAGAACATTTGAAATTTTGTGGACTGTAGGTTATTTAGTTTCAAAAACAGGCTATTTTGAGCTTGAATATTAATGTGGCCATACTGAGCAAAACTAAAGTTTAACGTATAATATGTGCTTTACATTGCTGTTGCTACAGTGTAAAATATGTATATGTGCACACTATGCAGATTCTGTGTGTTCATAGGATATCTGGATTACTATATTTTAGTAAAATATGCTGTATACAACCAAACACTTAAAATGCAATGAAATACAATAAATGTGACCTTTCCTTTTAGGTGTAACAAATGTAATTCAAGCAATGTGATTTTATTGCAGTTTTTTAGACTTATTTATTATTTCCAAAAAAAAAAAAAAAGTAATAAAATTATATTAAAAAAATTGAAAATAACCATATTTATTTCCAAGATGATAACTAGATGCAACTCGCATACAAAGATAATAACTCATATGATAACTCAGAATATTATTGCTAATAAACGCTGATAAAAATTAAGAAATTAAAATTAAAAAATATACACAAAAAACAACCCAAAAACAACTTCTTCAAACATATAAAAATATATAAACATTTAAATAAAAAAAAAAGAATAAAACAATAAATGAAGAAATAAAATAAGTAATGATAACAAATAATAATTAATAGTATTAATTGATAGCAAATGATTAATAGTATTAATCTCATGAATCTTCTATATGCATTAACCCAAGGTCTGACTAGATTTTTATATGCCACACATATAAGGGATTGCTTGTGATGGTCCTTCACACACACACACACACACACACATTATCAGAATTGCGCTCAGAGTTGAGGCGAGCATGCTGACGCAAACACTGCTCTCTGACACCCTCTGATTCACGCTCGTTTAAAAACCTTCTGCTGCCAGGCCATTTCAATCTCACACCCTCTCTGTAATACAAATTAGTCTCTTCACACACACATACACACACCAGCGCAACAAAATACACTGAACTATTATTGATAACACTACTAAGCATCTACTCTGACTGTCTTTCTCTCATCCCAAAAGACAATTTTATTGTTCAGAAGTTGCTTTTTGAATGGCTTATGAGACTTAAGGTTTTTTGTTTTGCTTCAACAATAGTGCTTCTTACTTTTCTTTGTAGAAGTTTCTTGGAAAATCTTAGCAAAGTTTGTGAAATCTCTTCTGAAATTCTAGAGGAGACACAAGTGAGGTTTTTAGGCTCTTCTTCTCAGTTGAAAAGTCAGAGAGACTTAAGAAAACCACATCCCTTTCCTTTTTTCTTGCACGTATCTTGTGAAAGGTAAATGGGTTACATACTTTACCAGTGTTATGTTGTAATAAAGTTGAAATACTGGATATCGCTCACACAGACAGAAGAGCGTTCTGTCTAGTGTTGGGTGAATATATCTAAAAGCAGTAATGTTACTACATTTTCAATAGTGTGACAGTAGCTCAGACTTTGTAGAAATTGTGATTGATTTTAGTAAATTGGTTCGTCCATTCATCGATTCCCTGAATCCCTGCTTGGCATCAGTGGCCGGTTGCATAAGCTGCATCTTAAAATGTTATTCATCTATTTTTTCCCCCTGCAAGATTGGATAATTACTTTTTAAAGTCAGTTACATAAAAAGGCTGGTCTAATTTAAATCTGAAAAGTAAGACTGATTATCACTTGGTTAACTTCCATTTGGTCAAACTAGTTCTTAGGACACAGTCCTAATATAGTGGTTATGTTAATGCAGCTAATCCCAGGTCTCTGGTGGCATTCTGCATTGTTTTTTTTTTTTTTGTTGTTTGTTTGTTTGCTTGTTTGTTTGTTTGTTTGTTTGTTTGTTTTACATTGTATGTATGTATAAACAATGCTGTCGGCTGTTTTATTTTTTGTTATATTTGTCATGATTGGATATTATGATTCGTTCATTATGCCTTCATTGTATTGGATCCAACACTATGAGTTTACATCTCACAGTTCTGACTTTTTCTCAAAATTGCAAGATATAAACTTGCAATTGCGAGTTATAAAGTCAGTATTGCATGATATAAACTTGCAATTTTGAGAAAAAACTCAGAATTGCGATATTTAAATTTTGCGATTCTAATAAAGTTAAAGAGCTAAAATCTCACAAATCTGACCTTTTTCAGAATTGTGAGTTTATAGCAATTCTGACTTAAGATATAAACACTCAGATATAAACTCGCAATTCTGAAAAAACAAAAAACTAATCTGAAAACGTCTTTCCCCCCTCTGAAATTGAAGTTTATAGCTCGCAATTTTGTGAGTTTATATCTCACAATTCTGAGAAAAAAAAAAAAAAAGTCAAGTGCGAGAGAAAAAGTCAGCATTGCGAGATATAAACTAGCATTTGGGAGAAAAAAAATCTGAATTGTATGATAAAAACTTGAAATTATTTTCTAAGGGTATTTACATTATATTCCCCGATTTGAAAGACACTTTTATTCAAAGAAACCTGTAAAGACATTGAAAGCTTGCATTTTATATTTGTTTTAGTTTGTTCAAGCATCCTCAGTTTAAAATGATAAACAATAGGTTATAATCTATACTACAAAAAAAAATCATATGTCTATTAAATATCTCACGTAAATTTTTACTTTTTTTATTTTTAAAACTGTGTTTTACCTGATAATATGTGTTGAGTGATTTTTGGAGAAATAAACTGAATCCAGTTAGGTTCAATTTGACCCCAGCCATACTGATTATACCCATTTTTTATAACGTAATACTTTCTTAGTTAAATATAGAGCCCTTTCCGCATGGTTTTAGTTTTCTAAATACTGTTTGCATTGCAATTAGTTGGACTGTCTGTTGTCTGTATTTGGGTATTATGAAAAATCATTTGCTCTGCATGCATCGCAAAACCCAACAATATACAGCGGTACCAGTAATACTACAGTGCCTGTTCTGAGAGGTTAACTCTCTATTTTATAGTGGATGGGAGGACAGAAGCACTTGAAGCAATACCTGTTGCGTTTTAGTCAGTAAAATGTAAAAAGGAAAAACATAATGAAGGTGCTTCAGTTAGCGCAATAAGATATTTAGCTTTGGTTACAGTGTTCAACAAAGTCCAAACAAATGGGAGAAGCATTGAGAAAAACTAATAAACCACAACCACAGACATCTCCATCCAGACTTGATTAGATTCCTCACAGGAGATAAGTAGGTAATTTGCTCGGTTGTGTGAGAAAAACACAGACATTTCCAGTTGGGATTAAAATAACAAAGAACGTCTGCGCAACACAAATTTACCTGAGAGGAAACTAGTTGGGTTTAGGAGGAAAGATTGAGGCATTAGAGAGATCGCATTTGTGAATTTCTTTTCTACAGGTTATGCTTTTCTCTCTTTCTCCCTCTGGCTGAGGTGAGTGTTTCTTCACCCACCACCCAGGAATAAAGAATCGCTCAGAGAAGGAATAAAAGAAGAGACCTCTGTCACCTGCTCGAGGCACTGCTTCACCAGCCTCACCGTAAGGGTGGACATTAATTGTGATTGAAAATGACATTTCCTTCTCTCACACACTCATATCCCCAAACACGAATCTACACAGTCAGTAAATCTTCATTCGGTCGCTGTGCGGGAGACTGTGGAGGTTCATAACGTTGAAAGAGAGATCCTTCTATTTCATTTATCGTATTCTTCTTTTCCCACTTTCTTGGCCCCACAAGGGCACTGCCTGTGAAACCTTATCTTCTTTTTTCCAGGCAATTCACCTTCTCTGTGTACATCTGGGACGAAAGAATATGTTTAAATTTCAATTTATCATTTGAGCCTTGTCATTATTCTCGCAAATCACATTCCTAAATCTCTTCGAAATTACATGCTTAAAATTGAACAAGACAAATTCTCCAATCCACTTTACCCAGATGGATCGTACGTTGTCGTGAAGTGCAGGTTTGCATGTACTTTGTGTACCACAGAGACATCTTTGATGGACAAAAGGTGCAGGCGGTGGCAAGGCTCTGCTTCAGTTTGAGATGACCTTCACCAAGTTGTCAGTGCAGAGCTGAAATGTCTCAAATGATCAATATACTGTATTATTATTTTTTTTCTTCTTTGTTTAGTACTATACTGATATTCCTTCCATCTATTCCCTATATTCGAAGTCTTTGGTTTGATCACCCCTTCACCTAATGTACTCCGTGTTCTTGCCATTTTCCACACCATTAGTTGAGAAAAGAATAGTTTTCAACTAATCAAAGTGAGACTACAGAACTAGTTAAACTTTGCTGTAAAACTTGAGACATTTAAGTTTAAAAAATGTCATCATGATGGCAGAAGTTTCATTTTTGGATGAATTACTGTGTCCCTATCAGAATTTTTTTCTTCTTCTTCTTTGTTACTATTTTTAAGCACATTTTTCAAGTGTCTGTACTTTATCAGACTATGGAAACTTTTATGTCTGTCGAAAACAACAGGAAATTCACACACCAAGCAAGTTCAAGGTCAAAGATCCATTGAGAAACTTTTGAGATTTTCATATTAAGTGACAACAAAGTACAAAAATGCACAAAAAAGCAAAAACTCCTTCTTGGGATATATTCAGTGCTTATACATTTTCAGTATAATTAAATAGAAGCATACATAAGCATACTTTGACACACTAATTTCAATAGAACTTGTAAAATAAATCTGTACACACTTAAAATCTTAATCCCCTACTTTGTACTGATGTTTTAGTTCAAACTGAATAAATTTGCATTGACAGCTCTGAGACGCAATAGCAATCTCCAATACACGAACAAGCTGATTCTTTTCTAATCAACCAGTTGCATCAGTTTGCAAATCACATTGAGTGATTCATTCTTGAATTGGACTGATCTGATTCACACAAACTCACTGATTCAATTATTCGGTTGGACAGAGTCTCCAGCTGAATTGTTCATGTGAATCGACTTAAAATGTGGCTAATGCCAAATTTTAGTATATGGACTATTGGGTCACACTTTATTTTAAGGTCCAATTCTCGCTATTAACAAACCATTAACTATGACTTTTGTCTACATAAACTCCTAATTTGATGCTTATTAATAGTTATTAAGGTAGTTATTAAGTTTAGGTATTGGGAGGAAGGTTGTAGAATATCATGCAGAATATGTGCTTTATAAGTACTAGCCTATATGGTAATAATAAGGCATGCTAATAAGCAACTAGTTATTAGTCAGAACTGGTCCCTATACTGAAGTGTTAACGGTTATTGTAAATAAAAATCTTATGACTGTCAGGTATCTTTTTAACTAAATCTCTTCTTTAACTGTAAAGCTGGACTTGCAAACAAAGTGTTACAATTTCTCCCATTCATTTATACATTTATATATGTATAACTGACTGTTTATTAGTCCCTTTTTTAGCAGGTATGAAAAATAAACACATGTAAATATATTAAAGCAGCTGAACGCATAAATATAATTATGTAGCATTTTCTTTTGACCGTAATTAATGCGATTGGGAGAGAGGATTGTTTTGCTGTTATTTCATGTTATGATCTGTGATTCGAGTAGCATTAGCGCAAATGCAAAAGAAATGAGATCATCAATCAAGGCCAGATTAGCACCCTGTAGAGAAAATGCAGGGACTTCAGAAAACAAATAAAGGAAGAAACAAATAAACCGACAAATAAAAAGATAATCGACTAGATGAATGGGTCGGCAGGAGGAAATGGAAAGAAACTGAAGTTGAGTGAGAAAAACAATTGACGAGGGGAGAAATGTGTTTTTTGGGCGAAGGGTAATTTGATGTGAGAGAGAGAGAGATGGGAAACTGATAGAGAAGTTATGAGTTAAGAAAACATGTGGGTTTGGATTCGGGAAAGAACAAATAAACATGGGCAAAAAAAAAAGTGGACATATAAATGAAAAGACTTGCATTGTATACAGCTCACAAAAGAGTGACACAAAAAGATACAAATAAGAAAAACAGCACAGAGTTGAACACGTAGATCATAGTAAGGTGAATGCTTTCACATTTGTTTGATGTCAGCCAAACAAAAGGTGGTTTCACAACATACAGGCTATTACATACTAGTCAAGTCTCTGCTCTGGAGACATGCATTACAAATGAAATCTGTTTCAGCTGCCAGCCCTTCACAACACCACTGACAGATAATGTGTTCAAAACGGACAGTGTCTATCCTCCAGCTCACTGTTGCTTTTGAATCACCAAACAATGTGTTCTGTGTAAAAACTTTTGTAATTAGTTTTGTTTGCTAAGGCATGAATCACTGTTACTTTTGTTCATACTTAGGGCTGTAACCACCATAGACAGTAGCCCCTTTCAAACTGCACGTTCGACCTAGAAGATTGATTCCGTGATTGATGGTTGCCTTCTGTGTGAACGCAAACACGTTCCGAGATTGATTCCGTGATTGATCCCGGGTTGGGGACCTAGTAACATTGCCGGGTTCAGTCCCAGAACGAGCTCTGTGTTAACAAAAGCCAGAACTAATGCCGTAAAGGGTGTGTCGTAGTGATGACGCACGTTATCGCGCGACTCTTTTAGCGGGTGTTTTGAAGGCAGATCAGCGTTCGCGACGAAACAAATATGTGCAAACTTTAATGAAGCAGAGATCAGTTAAATCCGGTCTGCCTTAGCAATCCAACAGCACTCGGTATTCAAAACGATTGAGATGGCCAATCAAAACAAAGAAGGCATAGTTTACTGTTCATAGAAGCAGAGCATGAATTCCAGTGCAAAGCATCAGTTTTAACGTCGAAAGAGAGCGAAGCATTTTACGACAGAAATATTAAACTAACGACAGAAAATACCAATGATGCCAACTACTCTTTGTTCTCCAAAAATATATCAGTTTTGAATTGAAAATATGGTATTATTCTTGTGATTACTGCCTTGCTTAGGTTTAGGGGTCTGAATAAACTTATAACTCTAAACTTTGGTGTGTAACTCGTCCTGAAACCATTTTGCTATGGACATGAGAGATGCTTCAAATCATGTGACATGACAGGAGAAGCGCGTTATTACTTTTCTAAGCAAGCTGACTTTCAAACAAATAATGTTTGTCTGACTTTATAAACTACAGTATATTTGTCTAATGGACTTAGTTTGAACTCAGAACAGAATTATTATTTTTTTATTTTTTTTATTTATTTATTTATTTTAGGACTTGGGTCGGTGAAGAAGCATCCAATTTTTTTCAGTCAGAGGTAGGGCTGCAGTATCATGGGCCCTGTCCCAAATCGCACATTTGATGTGGACTAGTGGCCTCATAGCTTTTGCTCAGACACGTCTGGGGCTATAGAGTGCCCCATTTGATTCAGAAGGGTGCTTGAGCGCCCCCTTTCCATTTGTTATGAGCCACAGCTGACTGTTACCCAACAGTTCATGCAGCCAGGGGTGCAACAACAAACAGGCACAATAGTTACATAGCATTAAAAAAGGCTTATTTTAGTAATTTGAAGACATTTTAGTTGTAGACAGAAAATCCAAGAATTTGGAAGAAAATGTAACAAAAAAGAAGAAACAAAACTATTCATTAAAATTAAATGTTTATATATATACATATATATAACAAGAAATAACTGCACAATACTAATAACAAAAATAAGAAGAAACAAAAAGATTTATATAAAATATAATGTGATGTGTGACAATGACTTGTGAGAATGTCCTTTTACTGGTTTTCAATGTAAATATAGTAATGAATTTGTATAAATAGTAAAGAATTTGCATATAATGTGTTAAACCATTTAAAATTTTCACAACATATTTATTTGCAGTTAACCGGCTAGCAAGTAGGTTTTTTACCCAATAAGTTATGAAAAAAGTGTCATGCCAACCTTTTATTTTGTGATTAAGGACCTTACATTTTCTTCAGAAAAATAAAGTAATTTAGAAATCTATTTGCGAAGTTTGTAATTATGTATGAAGTTCATAATAAAGTTTATAGACTAGAAAATTACAACATTTTCTGAAAATGAAAAAGTTTCCAAATCAGTCTTCTCTGAAAAGGTGAAATTTTCACTGTTCATCAGTTCAAACCACTACAACTGAACTGAAATATTTCATTTTACTAAGCATGGTGAAATGACTTCCCTCAGAACGTTGTGTGGCAGCTTTCTGGGAAAGCTGGAGCATGAGACTGATTAGGCTATTATATTATGATTGTAGACGGGTCGTAAAATGTTCTGTTCTGTCTTCAATAGGTCTCTGTCATTCAGAGAAGTATTGTATCAGAGCTAGTACAGGCTCTCTCTCTCCATCTCTATTTCTCACTGCAGCTCTCCATCCTCCATATAGTAAAAGGTTATTTTCCTGAGAGCGGCTCTCCTGACAGAGCGTTCACTTCGTCCTTCTCTGGCTCTTCTTTTCTTCCCCGTGTCTCACATCGTTTCTGGGTCCTTTCACCCTCTCTATCACTCTGTATCTCTCCTCTTATTCATTGCCTTGAGTGTGTTATCTCTCTCACTCTCTCTCACTCTTTTTCTCTCTCTCTGTTGTGTGAAAGACCTGAAAGGTTAACAGCAGCCCATTAGGAGGTAATAGACTCCTTATGTAAGACACAAATTCACATACTCTGGCTTGATGGTGTGAGGCTTTTAATAGACTTTTACCTATGATCTGTTTAATTTCCTTTTAATTCTTGTATTTGTCTTTTATTTAATAGTATTTATTGACACTTTATGTGTGCGTGTGTGTGTGTGTGTGTGTGTGTGTGTGTGTGTGTGTGTGTGTGTGTGTGTGTGTGTGTGTGTGTGTGTGTTAAAGTCAGGTTAACTGTTGCGTATTCTAACACCTTCATGACCATTCAGAATGAATGATATATAAATTGAATAAAATTTGATAAAGAATAGTAAACATAGTAATAGATATTTTATCAATATACAGTATATAGGCACATATTATATATTTGTACATGGCTTTTAGTGTATTTTTGGAAATTTGCCCATTCTTTTCACTTATCAAACTTAGAGCAACAAGGTAACAGTAACCAAAATCAAAAATATTTTATATTTTTATTACGTGACTTAAGCAAATATCACAAACCAGTCAACGTCAACAAACTCTGTGGATTGATATAGTATTTGTACAGTGACGTGAGCTAACTTTAGTTTAAGCGCAATTATTTTGATGGGGATGTTTGCAAGATGAATTGCTGCAGGGTCAAGTCAGCTTTGCCCTGTGAGACACTGTAAATTGGGGATGACATTTATGGTTCAGTATGGCACATAGACTGTGTTACCCTGCTGCAAAATGATCTAAAGACCCAGGAGGCGAGCAGCCAGCTCACCCTGAATAATGACAAACAACCGTCTGTGTGTACGCGTGTGATTGAAGACTGGCAACTGATGGTTTATACAATAATTAAGTGTGTTTATTCCGAGGCCAGTGCCCATTTAGTGTGTCAGCATGGCACTCTGTAAAATGCAGCTGCCAGAGGAAGAGAGAAGGCACCATGCCATCATCCATCTCTAAAGGAGAAAAAGAGAGCAGGAGGGAGGACTGGGACATTTGGAAAATAAATGCAATGTTGGCAGAGAGAGAGAGATGCGCCAATATTAGTCACCACTGCTCTATAGCAGACAAGACACAATGGATATGATGATCTAGTTTGAAATGTGTTATATTTTCTTTAACCTGAATGTAGAAATGCAGTTTTTCTGTAGCGCAGTTTTATAACAAATTTTTTTTTTTTTTTTTTTTTTTGAGAAATGAGGATTTAAAGCCGAAAAATAACGCTTAAAATAATAGAGATTTTCACAGCAATGCTGTAGAAGAAGAATTTTTGGTTCACCATAGAACATTTCAGTGAACAGTTCAAAAGAATCATTCTGTCTCATTGTGAAGTACATTTTAATAATCTAAAGAACATTTCTTCACTATAAAGAACCTTTTGTACAATAGATAGGTTTTATGTTAAAAGATTAGTTAACTTCCAGAATAAACATTTCCTGATAATTTACTCACCCCCATGTCATTTAAGAAGAGTCTTTCTATCTTCAGTCGAAAAAAATAAATAAAATAAAGTTTTGAGGAAAACATTCCAGGATTTTTCTCCATATAGTGGACTTCAGTGGTGGCCAATGGCTTGAAGGTCCAAATTGCCGTTTCAGTGCAACTTCAGAGAGCTCTACATCATCCCATCTGAGGAATAAGGGTCTTATCTAGTGAAGTGATCAGTCATTTTCTAAAAATAAAAAAATTGTTATGAAAAAATTCTAAACTTAACTTAAATTTAACCACAAATGCTCATCTTGCACTAGCATAACCGTTCCAGCATGACTGTGTAATGCATGAAGTTGTGGAAGCGCATCGCAGAGCTATAGTGCAAGACGAGTATTTGTGGTTAAAAAGTATATACATTCAAAAAAAAAAATTTTTTTAAAATGACTGAGTGTTTCGTTTCGTTATACAAGACCCTTATTCATTGGCTGGGATCGTGTGAAGTTCTTTGAAGTTGCATTGAAACTGCACTTTGAACCTTCAACCCATTGATCCCCATTGAGTCCACTTTATGGAAATAAATCCTGGAATGGTTTCCTTAAAAAAAAAAAAAAATTTCCTCGTGACTAAAGAAAGAACGACATGACCATCTTGTATGACATGAAATTTGTTTAAAATCTTATTCTGGAAATAAATCTAATCATTTAAAGTTTCTTCATGGAACCAGATGCCAATAAACAACCTCTATTTTTAAATAAAGTTTCTGAAGACATATATGTAATTCAGTTTAATCATCTTATTGTGATTATATAAGCCTTTTAAATTCATTAGTTGAAGTGAACCTACATTATTTTTTTGTCTATTTTTCTATTTAAATAGTCTCATCTCCTTCCAGTACATTAAATTGTGTAATTTTTGAACCGAATGTCCATGTGCTAAATGCTACTATTCCCCTTTAGATGTTATTGCCTGTAGCCTGGAAATAATTTCTGAATAAGATAGAAACCATCATGAGACAGACTTCATAAATAGCTGTATCTTACCTTTTAATGTTCAAAACACTGTTATTTGTTTCACGTCAGTGTAAACTAGCAAACTATCAAAACTTTTTATCCTCTATGCTTTAAAGGAAATGAATACATTTGTTCTGCAAGGATGCATTGAATTGATCAAAAGTGAGAGTAAAGACATTTGTAATGCTACAAATTTCTATTTCATATAAATACTTTTTTATTGGCCTTTCAATTAAATTATGAAAAAAAAAAAATAATAATAAAAATAATTATTATGGTTTCCACAAAAATAGAACATTGATGATAATAATAATAATAAGAAATGTTAATCAGCATATTAGAATGATTTCTGAAGGATCGTGTGACTCTATAGACTGGAGTAATGATGCTGAAAATTCTGATTGACCATCACAAAATTAATTACATTTTAAAATATATTCAAATAGAAAACAGTTATTTTAAATGTAATAATATTTCACAGTATTACTGTTTTTACTGTATTTCTGATCAAATACATGCAGACTTGGTAAGTATAAGAGGCTTTTTAAAAGCATTACAAAAACTAAGATCACACTAAGATCACTGCTCATACAGTATATACAGCATAAACCAAACACTGGGAATCAAAGGTTGCATGTGCACTTTGTATCAGCTTAAATCCATCAGAAAGCTCTGAAACCATGCAGAATCAATACTCACTCAGTACTCCTCTTCTATCAGTGACTATTTCACAGTCTGAGCTATTTGATTTAAATTATGTGACAATAACAACAACAACACAACTGTCCCTGATATATCAATGAAGTTTTAACATAGAGATAGGCAGTGCTGGGTAGTAATTGATTATGTAATCAAATTCCAAAAATTGGTTATACTTTATTTTAAGGTGTCATTGTTACAGTGTAATTATACATTTGAACACTGAGTAATTTTAATTAACTACATGTTTTTGGTATATGGTTAGGGTTAGGGTTAAGGTTTGGCTTAGGGTACTTGCATGTAATTATGCATAATTTATTGTTATTATAATAGTAAGTACATGTAACGTGTAACAAGGACACCATAAAATAAAATGTTAATTAAGTACTTGTAATTAGAGTATATAACATTTTAAATTGCTTGTAATCAGATTATAGTTACTTTTTATAAAGGATTACATGGTGACATATTATTCACACAGTGGCAGTAAATTATTCATAATTTATTGGTTGTGGAAGTCTGGAAAAAAATATTTTGAGCGACGTTGTTTTAATTGTTGTTTAATGCAGGGATTCCCAAACATTTTTGTCACCCCTTAAAAAAAGAATATTTGTTAAAATATCACAGAAAAAGTTGATATTTCAATAATTTAATATAATACATTACCATGTTTTCAGTTTTCTGATGTTGGTTAATGATCATACTGACATGCAGGTAAACGAATACAATATTTATATTTTTTTGTGTTTAAGTGTTTCAATTTCTTTTATTTTACATTTTTATGATTGCATTAATTATTAGGTTTTTAACAATTTTCGAATATCAAGATGGTACATTTAATGGTAAAACAAAAAACGTAAAATAAACAATTAATCTTCGCTTTTTTTATATCAATATGGTACGTTTAATGGTACGTTTAAAACAAGTTTGAGAAAAAAAAGTAGTCTAAAAAGTAGTCAGATTACATTTCCTGAAATGAATAACCTAGATTATGTAACTAACTACAGTTTCCATCATGTAATCTGTAATCAGTATTTTTTAAGTAATCTACCCAGCTCTGGAGATAATATAAAAGCCCATTCAGATCAGAAATGCATTAGTGTCTACACGTACTGTATGCTGCATTTATCACATGTCAGAGAATCTGATCTTTCAGGAAATGTTGAGGTGCTGGTGGTACATGACTAAGCTTGTTGTTGATCCTGCTCGCTGAGCCCCAATTTAAACAGTGCTTACCCTGCTGTGTGGCTGCAGGACTGAACCAGAACAGATTTACTGGAACTGTTACAATGTGCCATTTTTTCATTCTTACCCCTCCCAACCTTCCTCATGCTTTTTTCCCCTTTCTCTTGATGTTTGTTTTCATTTATATGGGGTGGGTTTTGATGTTATATCAAAAGTCCTTGTTTTTTTCACTTTCCTCCTCTTGTCTCAAGAGTCAGTGTCTTTTATTATTGTCTTCACTTGTTTACATCTCCTTCTCTCTCCTCCCCATTCTGTCTCTTTTGATCAGGATTGTTCTCACATGTTTGGCACAGGGATGAAACTGAACTGCAGTGTTTCAGCAAAACTGGTGTTATTCAGAATTTATTGCATCATGGGAAGTAGGTGACATGTTCCCTTTCAATTGGTCACTTTCGACGTCACCTCGGTGGCTGACAAATTGGGAATCTCGCAAGAGAGACCAATCTACTTTGAGTGTAAACTAAACGAGCCAATGTACATTGGCATGTGATGATTGCATCCAGCTGCCACTGATTACAGCATGAGTATAATATATTTGCTTCGGAGCCAAGCAGTTGTTTCATTCTACTCCTGACTACTGCTTCATAGAGAAGAAACTCAATGAGTTCAGCGTGCTCTTGGGAAGCTCTGGTGCTGGCGGTATGGCGCTTCAGTGGCGGTGGTTCTTCCCATGTTGAGTGGGTTGCACACATCAGACTGCACTGCCCCCTGTTTGTGTTGCAGGCGGCCATCTCCCCTGGGCGCTTCAGCACACTAAAAAAGCAAACTCTGAAAGAGCACTCATGGGTGGACGTCTTTTTAAAGACACGTCATTTTAAAGATGCCTTTCCATCTGTGCGTTTCTGGATGCGGTCGTTACCTGCCGCTGGGTGATGGTCACGATCACTGCCTCACTTGTCTGGGCATTTAGCAGGCTGAGGTAGCATTTGTAGATGAGTCATGCTCTCATTGGGGGGAAAATGACCGTTGCGGAGTTGCGGACCAGACTCCGTTTCCTGCAAAGGGGCAGGGTGCCCGTGCCTCTGCCTGGGGAAGGGAGAGTCTTACGGTGATGGTGAAGAATTCCCCTCAGAGGAACCAACCTCCGAGGGCTCCTCCTTCCACCGGCATTTCGATCCCCACGATGATCGGATGTCGATTGCTCCATCGGAGTGTGAGCCAGAACTTTCTTGAGATGATGATCAGGCAGCACTGCCCAACTACTGGGCGGCCAGCAATGCCAGATACGGATCTGGAAATGGTGGCTATGCTTGCCCGGGCCGCAGAGAAGGTTGGGCTCGAGTGGAAACCTCCACCGTGTCCCTAACCCTCGAGGCAGGACAATGTGTTTCTCGGGGTGGCTCACTTTTGTTCTCAGGGCCCCATCCCAGTGCTTTTCTTCCAGAGGTGCATAATAAGCTCACTGGGTCGTGGATGGCACTTTTCACTGCCAGAAACCTCCCTCACCACCCTCAGCGGTGGGGCAGCGCTGGGGTATATGGAGATCCCTCCGGTGGAGCGGTTGGTTGTTATGCAATTGTGTCCAAATACCACTTCCATTTGGCGGGGCAAGCCGTCACTCCCCTCCCGGGCCTGTTATTACTCGTCGGACCGGCAGTGCTTATGCAGTCTGCGGAGAAGCTGCCTCCACCCTACACACTATGGAGTTGTTACAGGTTCATCAGGCCAAGGCACTGAAGGACCTGCAAGAGGGTGGGCATGACTCAGAAGTTCTTAAAGAGCTTTGCACCGCTACTGACCTTGCTCGACAGGCCATGCGATGTCCACTATGGTGGTCCAGGAACACCATCTCTGGCTGTGTCTGGCCAACATTAGGGAGACCGATAAGATGTGGTTCCTTTATGCCCACGTGTCCCAGACCAGCCTCTTTGAAGACGCAGTGGAGAATTTTGCCCAGAAGCAGACAGAGGACATCAAACACATCCTGCCTCAGCGTGCAGCTGCTGCTTCCACCCGCCCGCTGGCCACCAGTGGCAGCGCCTCAGTCTGCTTATCAGTCTGCTCACCCCTGCTCCCGTGCAGCAAGTGCAGCAGCCTCAAGCAAAGCAGCACCATGGAGCCAGCCGCAGGGCAACCGCCCCATCTGTCCAGGCCCCTGCCAAACCAGGTGGCAAGTGGAAGAGCAAGAGACCCTGAGACGGGCGACCTAGAGATGGAGGAATCTGCTCCTCGGGAGATGGTGAATGTACCACTCCCTCCCCCCGAGGAGGGCTGGGTGGAAAATCTTTAGTTTCTTTTTTCCCCACCACTGACTTTTGGTACCCAAAACCTCGACAAAAGAGCAGTTCCTTCCATCTCTGGGTCCCCAGAGGGGATGGGGAGTTGTGGACAGTATCGGATCACACTCATCCTCCCCTCTCACCAGTGAGCAGCTGTGGGCAGTTCGAATGTGTGATCAAACGTACTACTCACGCACCCTCTGTCTGAACACAGGTAAGTGTTGCACACACGCTGACCCCACTTCGGACTGGCAATGAGATGCCTGGGCTGGGTCCCTGCATTCCCCCTTGCTGCCCCACCATGGGTACGTCAGTGGTTCCGTTGGTGCCACTCATACGGTATCTGGGAGCATGGCTAGCGCTCCCCAGTCCGTCTCGTTGGCTCCTTCAGACCATCAGACTCAGCTATGCGATTCAGTTCACCCCACATCCTCCCAAGTTCAGGGGCATCCACTTTACTTCAGTGAAGGCAGCAGATGCCCCAGTCTTGCGTCCAGAGATCACAGTCCTACTGGCAAAAGGATGCGATAGAGCGGGTCCCTCCAGCCGATATGAAGATGGGGTTTTACAGCCCTTACTTCATTGTACCCAAGAAAGGTGGTGGGTTAAGACCAATCTTGGACCTGCGCATCTTGAACCGGGCCCTTCACAAGCTTCCGTTTAAGATGCTCACGCAGAATTGCATATTCGGGTACATCCAACCCCCTGATTGGTTTGCAGCGATCGACCTGATGGATACGTACTTTCATGTTTCGATCCTATCGCGACACAGGCCATTCCTGCAGTTTGCATTCGAGGGACAAGCATATCAGTGCAAGGTCCTGCCCTTTGGGCTGTCCCTGTCGCCCCATGTCTTCACGAAAGTTGCAGAGAGAACCCCTGAAAGAACAGGGCATTTGCATTCTCAACTACCTTGATGACTGGCTCATACTAGCTCATTCTCAGGATCAGTTGTGTGAACACAGGGACTTGGTACTCTCGCACCTCAGCCAGTTGAGCCTTCAGGTCAACTGGGGAAAGAGCAAACTCTCCCTGACGCAGAGAATCTCTTTTCTCGGTATGGAGTTGGATTCGGTTGAACAGACAGCACGCCTCATGCAGGAAAATGCTTAGTCAGTGTTGAACTGCCTGAATATGTTCAAGAGCAGGACAGCGGTCCGACTGAAAGAGTTTCAGAGGCTCCTGGGGCATATGGCAGCTGCAGCGGCAGTCATGGTGCTGGGGATGCTTCATATGAGACCGCTTCAACACTGGCTCCATGGCCAAGGTCCCAAGGTGTGCCCCTAGAACAGGTCTCCAGGCATGCTGTGGTTCACACGGATGCCTCAACCACCGGCTGGGGGGCCATGTTCAATGGGCTTGCAGTATCGGGGGTTTGGAAGGTCCCCCAACTGCACTGGCACATCAATTGCCTAGAGTTGGTGGCAGTACGCCTTGCCTTGATCCGTCTCAAAGGGCAGTTATGTGGCAAGCACGTACTGGTCCGCATGGACAACACTGCAACCGTAAATCAACCGACAAGGTGGTCTACACCCCTGTCACATGTCGCAACTCATCCGCAACCTCCTCCTCTGGAGTCAGAAGCATCTGAGGTCGCTATGTGCCATTCACATTCCAGGCTTGCACAACCGGGCAGCCGACAAGCTGTCATGAGCTGTGCTCCTGGGGAATGAAGACTCCATCCCCAGAGGGTCCAGCTGATTTGGAGACATTCAGAGCCGTTCAGATAGACCTGAGAGACTTCTCACTGCCAGTTGTTTTACTCCCTGACCGGAAGGAACATTCGGCATGCACCTGGCCACGGGGCCTTCGCAAATATGTGTTTCCCCCAGTGAGCCTTCTCGTACAGACACTGTGCAGGATCAGGGAGGACCAGGAGCAGGTCCTGCTTGTGGTGCTTTATTGACCCACTCGGACCTGGTTCCCGGAACTGATGCTTCTCGTGACAGCCCCTCCTTGGCAGATTCCTCTGAGGAAGGTTCTACTGACTGAAAACCTGAGTATGCAGTGATTCTGATGGATGGATGCCACTCATACAGATGGATGCAATCATTGGCTTATTTAGTTTACACTTAGAGTAGATTGGTCTCTCTAATGAGATTCACAAATCGTCAGTCATTATTTAAGTTTTTTTTTTATTTACCTGTATGTAAGCACAGTGCAGTGTTAATGTTCAAACTGTGTATTTACAATGTTAAAGTGGCTGACAACAATAAATATTCTTATTAGGAATAAAACTGCTTTGTTTTTTAACTGCCCAGAGCTGTAGCTGAATAGTTAGGCCTATTATGCTGCTGAAATTTAATGTTGGTCATTATGGTAGTACTTAGAAAGCCAAATATTTTCTGAAGTGGTACTTGGTATAAAAAGTTTGAGAAACACTGGTCTAAAGAGTTGAAGCTTATAATTCCAGTGTATTTTATTTCTAGGTTGTTGGTTGAAAAATTAATATGAACAATAGATACACTGTAAAACAGTGTTTTTACATGATTTTAACCAATCAAAATAAGGTGAACAGTGTATTTTTTTAATTTAATTTATATGAAATTCAACATGATTTTTTAAGTTGGTTTAATGTACCAACTTGTACATTGAAATGACTTGACATGACAAGTTGATTAAACTTAAAAAGTTTAAGCAGCAACTAAACTTAAGTGATCCATACACAATTCAAGGCCATTGTAAAACAAGTTATGGAATATATTGATATTTTTAAAAGGAATATTGAAATGACATCTTTAAAATATGTAATAAACATTATTTCATTGAGTAAATTGTATTTACTTTTATTTTTTTTAATTTCATTAACTAAATTGACCAAATATAATCCTAATAAATATGTCTCAATAAAGCTCATTCTTGGCAACTAAAAAGATTTTAATAAAAAGTGAAAACTAAATCCAGTAAATTTTATTTATTTATATTAGTTAAAGTGGAATAGTTTTTTAAGTGTTACAATTGCCCTCAACCATGGTTATTGGGTTGATTTTATTTTATTTCCTACATTCATAAGTCATGTTCTGCACACGGTTCAGTTCCATAGGCAGGCACCATACAGGTAAAATATTTAAAGCCTCCTTGCCATGATCCATTTAGGTTTGATGTTTTTATATAACATACACGGTAGGATCCCCGCATTCCCTGCTGCTTTTAGGTATTACTGGCTGATCAAAGGTAATAATGGAAAACTACCAGCTAAGCTTTCATTTGTCCTCAGATGCTGTATACTTTGAGCCTCCCAGAATCTATTTCAGAAGGAAGGCTTGTTGTGCTTTTTTAACAGCTTATACTTCCCAGGCCATCTCAGTTTTATATAAACCATTCTTAATGATACTCATCATTATAAATTGAACAACATAATGCCATTCCAAAATGACTGATACTTATCGGTTTCAAACCATTGACTGCTGCTGAGAGGCTGAGCTCTTTTCTCATGAGTATTTCTCTGTTGTCACTCAGACCAATTCAAAGCAAGACTGGAGACTGTCCAGACCTCTGGAAAGACCATTACCAAATGTCTATCAGCAAAGGGCTAAATTCAGTCTTGAGATCTGATGTTTTGGCTCAGTGATGCAGATAATGCTTGGTTGTAAAATGAGTCCTCAGGAATCTTAAGTAAACAGTCATTGGTTGAGCGGCAGGATGTCAGGCATGAATGTCTGTCTGCTATAGGCTCTAATGCAGGTTGTGGTGAAGTGAATATTATTTCTTTATGAGGGCAAAGATTTGCCTTATGTCCTAAACAATGCTTAAGGAGCTCCTGTTGTGTTTGTTAAACTACTAGACATGCAATGAATTTTGATGCCTGGTATTTAAATGCCTTAGACTTGGAGACTGGGAATCTCCATCACATACTTGTACCGTATATGTATGATTTTTAGAATTTTTCTTGCTGTTATTTGAAGTTCACATTAGAACATTAAACATGTTCACATAAAACTTGAACTTGACCTTTATTTTTGTAATTTTTGAAATGCTTTTTATTGTTTTACCACTGTTCTGGACCTAGACTTTCAATATTCAGCAATAAATATCCATTATAAAATATTATGTTTTTAAAACTAAGATGAGAGTGAAATAAACCATTTCAACATGTATTGATTATTACTTCCGAAGGCCTTTATTTACCTCCCTTCTTTGATCTTTGTATCTATATCAACTATACATAGGCGACAACATTGCTGTTTATTGTACCAATCATCCGTCTTTTTTATGGCCTCCAGGTTTAATGCTGTAATGTTCAATCTGTTGTACAGAGGCATTGTGGGTGTTCCTACAAAAGAGGAACTCTCCCATTCCCAAGCATATTCATCATTTCCCTTTCTATCTAGTATTGGCTAATGGCAGATAATTAACAGCTTTATGATCAGAAGCGCTGTCACAGGAAGCTGGGGAGAAGCTCCATCCCCGAGGAACGGAACTGCAAACTCAACAGTTTTCTCTCTTGTGGTGCGGATGAGCTTTACTGCATGTTAAGGATATTCAGGAATGAAACATGGCTCAATTTCTTTCTGTCCAGTCAGCACTATTCAAAAATGCTGCCGACAAAACAGATTTTCCCCCAAGATGCTCTTGATTATGTCTTTCGGGTTCTAAAGGGGCTGCGGGAGTTCGAGCATTTTAAGCACTATATATTGTAGTAGCTGATTCTATCAGTGCTGCAACTCTTTTAGTAAAGATCGTAGCAGGAAAGCCTGGATATTAATAGCAGTGTTGCATTAATTTAATATTCACTGATAAATTAAGTTGCTTTGAAAGTTAAATGGATATAGACCAGGGGTCTTAAACATTTTCAAACTAAGAAGCCCTTGATGGAGATTTAGAAGGGACCTATCATCCCACATTGTATTAAATTGAGTTTTGCAAGTCTGGCCAATTATAATGTTAATGTTTTTACACATAATAATAATTGAATGAACGTGAAATGAAATAGAGACAACAAAACATTGAATTAAACTGAATTTTCTTTAATTACATTTTGGTTAAAGTTTATTTAATTTAAAAAGTTTTTTTTAAAGAAACTGTGTAATTATTTAATATTGTATTTATTTTTGCTTAGGACTTCCCCTTTCATATAGTAGTGTTAGTGTTAACTAAATATACAATGATTTGATTTTAAGAATTTAAAAAATATGAGGTTAAAAACTCCAACTTCAGCTTAAAAATGTAAATAGAAATTAGAAATGTTTCCTTGGAAACTAACTGAAATAAAACAAGTTTAAGTTAAGCTAAAATTATTAAGACTAAAACTAAAATAAAAATGAAAGCTAAATAGAAATATTTGGGGAAAAAACTACAAAAAAATGTCAAAATCACATTTTATTACAAATTACTAAAACTTGAACTAAAATTAAAATGAAAACTGAAAATATAAAATTAAATACTCATTCAAAATACTTAAAAATACTATAACATTATATAAATATTATACTAAAATATCACTAATTGCAAGAGGATACTAAAATTCCAAGATATGTTTTAACCCCTTAAGTGTCACCCCCCTTTTTGGGGGTAGAGCTGAAAAGGGGGTGTCCAGATTCAAATTAATGTAATTCTGGAACGGTTTGGAATATGAACCTAATTTTGGGCTCGTTTTTAAAAAACACACTTGGAAGTTTCTTGTACATGTGAAAGAAGTTGAATAAAATTTAAAACAAAAAAGTTATAGGTGTTTAAGTTTGTTGTAATAAAAAAAGTAATTTAATATTTATTTATATTTTATTTAAAAAAAATAAAAAATAAAATATGTGTTGAATTTAATTTCATGTCAAATGAAAAGCCTTAAGTCTAAAGAAGTTGTGTTCCAAATTTGACATTGATATCACAAAAAATGAGGTTTCTGTGTTATTTTTAGGTCTCTATACCAAAAATGTCCACTAGGTACTAGTCATGCTCCTTGTATGATTTGTAATGGACGACTGATTTGATTTACAATTTTTTTTTTATTCAAACAGCAATAAAACATTCTAGATAGGTTGTAAATGATTTTTTAAACCATAAATATGACATATACAAATTTAATATGACCATATACAATAAAACAACTACTATGGCAGAAAACACATTGGCCTTAGAAACAGCTCTGGCTGATTACTGAGACTTATCTGAATATCTCCCCTGTTCATTACTGCATAAAGTTATGAGGTTGGGCTTTTTCTAATCAGAAATCTTAATCAAACATAGCTACTAGAGTGTTGTTACAGAAACTTCACAAAAAAAGTTTATTTCATGTATGATCATACATGAAATTGACATGCATTACATTTTTTACTGAATACTTGCAACATCAATCATACATATACAAATATACATATTCAATTTATTCTCAAAGTTTTTGATAAAAACTAGAAAAGATGTTTTGTCTGAATTATTGGCAGTCAAAAAAAATAAAAAAAAATATACTTTCGTGATTGTATGTGTATGTATCAGCTTTTTGTAACAAAAGCCAACTTCTTGGTGTTTTTTTTTTTTTTTTTTTTGCTAAATTTTCTTGTCACAAATTAATGAATTACTGTCACTACATAATTTTAAATATAAAACAGTGGTCAAATATGGAAAAATACAATCTCTAAGGTCTCCAATGATATATAGTTTGTCAAGATTAGTTTAGGTTTAGTATAGAATATTATGGTTTTAAATATGTAATGGATTTGGGCCCACCGGTGGGCCAGTGACACTTATCCTCCCTCCCCTCCAAAATTCCATAAAAATAATAATAAAAAAAAAAACAGCAGAAAAACAAGTGAAACCAAGTTTAAATACATTATTACAATTCACATATTACTCTATAGCTCAGATAATTGTGGAGCTGTTCTGCTCAGTTAGCTTCCCTAGCTATTTTTGTCCAGCACCGGCATGGAAATTCTGGTAAAGCCAGTTTTTTTGGCAGGGTAAACCCAGAAGATAATGTTCTGCAATGGATAAAATTGTGGAGTTTGGCTTAGCACCAGTGTTTACTTTCCATTTGCCTCACATGTTTACACCTTCACAGTACATTAACTGCTGTGGTTTAACTAGATGAAGGCCGTGAAAGGGTTGAATGCATGTCATTGTTGTTGGTGAGCAGTTTTGACTAAATTATCATGTACGCCTGTGATGCATTCGCTGCACCTCTGAAGCGAAACATTAGAAATGTGTGATGGTGTTATGTTCAGACACTTCTCCTAATTGTTTTGGATGTGTTGGCTGTGTTGTACTTTGACTGGCTTTTTCTGTTTGCGGCTCACGTTTCACAATGTATAGCAGTTGCTAGAGTATATACATTGGTCTGTTGAAATATGTGTTTGATTCATTGAGATATTATACAGATATCTGTTGGTATGGTCCACAAAAATCAATCAAGATGTTTGACCAACCTTGAAAAGCTACTTTAATGAGCACATAAAAGTGCAGTAGTGATTTTCTCTCTCTGCTTCTTATTCTGTCTCTCTCTCTCTCACTCCCTGCTCTGCTTCTCATCAATATGCAGCTCTCCAGAGAATTTGATCTCTTTTACACCTGAAAGCCTTCGTTCAAGAAAAGAAGCAAGTTTGGCTTCTCATGCATCCATTCCACTGTGACGTTAAGCATTTAGGTAACGCTTTTTCTAAACTCATGAATTTTATATGAGTTCATATATGTATTTTATAAAAAGTTATGTCATTAGTCTCACAACAGTGGTGCATGATTAACATTACATACCTGAGGTAATAAAGTCCTGATCAGACTCCTTAATTACCTGTAATGATGAATGAACTCCACCTTATACTGCAATCTTTAAAGATGAAGGGTGTGATTTCTGTTTTACCAAAGCAAATAATGATTGTTTTTGAACAGGTTTCCTAACAACACTCTCCCCGCCTGTCATTGGTCAGAAAGACAGGTAGCCCCACCCCAAACTCAAAGCATTGGTTGAGCTGTTGCCATGCCAGGCTTGTCAGGATAAAACAAAGCAATGAAACTTCACAAAGCCACAGTGTTGGACTTACTTGGAAAGTATTTCAACATAAGCTAGAAAACTAAAAAATACTGTAAATAGTGTCAGTTGGTATAAAAAGCTAGCATGCTGTGAAGTTAGTTCAGCACACTTTCATGGTGATTTACAACTAGCCTATTTTATGTTTTTTTGCAAATTGTGTCAAATAGATATACAAAAAACAGCACCTCCTCATATGATCGGGTTGAGTAAATTCCTACCATGGTCAACTACCAAAGTCGAATTGAATGAGTTACAGTAGCTTACTCAATATAAATTACCATGCTTGGTTAGTTAATTAACTTAAATATTATGATGTAATTGTACCTCAGTTTTTTGAGTTCGGATAACTGCTGTGAATTTACTGGACTTTGATTGATAAACAAAATAAATTCACTCAGAAAATGATAGTAAACAATCATTATTTGCTTTGGTAAAACAGAAATCACACCCTTCATCTTTAAAGATTGCAGTATAAGGTGGAGTTCATTCATCATTACGGGTAATTAAGGAGTCTGATCCGGACTTTATTACCTCAGGTATGTAATGTTAATCATGCACCACTGCTGTGAGACTAATAACATATTTTTTTATAAAATACATATATGAACTCATATAAAATTCATGAGTTTAGAAAAAGTGTTACCTAAATGCTTAACGTCACAGTGGAATGGATGCATGAGAAGCCAAACTTGCTTCTTTTCTTGAACGAAGGCTTTCAGGTGTAAAAGAGATCAAATTCTCTGGAGAGCTGCATATTGATGAGAAGCAGAGCAGGGAGTGAGTGAGAGAGAGAGAGAGAGAGAGAGAGAGAGAGAGAGAGAGTAAAGTTTACAAATAATTACAAAGAAATGACAAGTAACTCGTTAAATTAAAGATAAATTTTAAAAGTAGGAAGAAAATAATATTTCGGTAACACTTTAGTATAGGAACCAATTCTCACTATTAACTATTAACTTATTTGTTTATTGTTTATTAGTACTTATAAAGCACATATTCTGAATGACCATATTCGACACATCTTACTAATTATTAATAAGCGGCAAATTAGGAGTTTATTGAGGTAAAAGTCAAAGTTAATGGTTTGGTAATAGCGATGATTGGACCTTTAAATAAAGTGTGACCATATTTTCTTTTGTACTCCAATAATCTTGTTTCTTAAGTGAATGACTCTTAGGTCATTCAATCTTCTGTTAACAACAAAGAATGGGTATTCAGTTGTTCTGGATGAGGAAGGTTTATTTAATTTAAATTAGTCATTTTGAACTAGTTTTTAATAAAAAAAAACATGGCCTAACTACCGAAGTACTTTAAGAATGCTTTGCAGCTGCATGCTTACCTTAAAGGGGTCATATAACAAAAAAAAGAACATTATTTGGTGTATTTGGTGTAATGAAATGTGTTTATGCAGTTTAAAGTTCAAAAAAATGCATTATTTTCCACAAACTGTACATTATTGTTTCTCCTCTATGCCCCGCCTTTCTGAAATGCATCGATTTTTACAAAGCTCATTGTTCTGAAAAGCGAGGTGTGCTGTGATTGGCCAGCTATCCAGTGCTTTGTGATTGGCCGAATTCCTCAAGCATGTGACGGAAATGTTACGCCCCTTAACATACTCTGATGTCGTGTCCCAGTGCGACGACACAAAAACAAATAAAACCCATTAAAAACGAGGCATTTGTAGCATCCTGTGTGGACGTAATTACTGATTATAATGACTTATACTGTCTTTTTATGCGTTGCATCGCGTCGAATAAACATAAAACCATGTCTGCATTTGTGAATATCTGTGAGGCATTATGCAAATCTTCCCACATCGTGACGTAGACATGTGGGGGCATGTTAGAACAAGCCATTTTAGGAAGGTGTGGATGAGTCTTAACTTTTATAAAGAATATGTCTTTGGGTTTGAGACTTTAGTCTTTGCAACTTTAGGGATCTTATCTATTCACAGCTTGTAACACTCCAAAGAGAAAGGAAAACTTGAAATTGCATCATATGACCCTTTTAAGTTAATTCAACTTTTTATTTTTTTACAGTGCAATCTGCTAATTTCATGCTCTTTTTCAGATAATTAATGTCTCATGTCAGACCTTTATAGATGCCCATCTTAAACTGCTGACATCATGCTCTCTTTCTCTCGCGCTCTCTCTGGAAATGAAGAGAAATATTTTTATCACTTGTTTTGTTTCAGTGTTTAATGTTTGTGCCCGCAGTAGATAAGACTCACATGTCTGCTGCTGGGCTGATTGTATTAGAGGATTATCAACCCCTCCTTGTTTTATAGAGCCCATCACAAGACCTGGATCAACCAAATCTTCCACTTTCCATAACATTTCAACCTTGTCTGCTGGACAGTTGTGTGTAAGATTTGCATCCACAGAGCTCATGAGATTCTTTTAGTGGTGGCTATGTTGTCTGGACATTGTGAGATTGAAGTGTGTGTGCTGATATTAAAGATTGTACACAAAGAATAGAGGTTTGAAATGAGTTCAATGGGGTTATGTCTTTGGCCGCAGGCTCTTTTCTTGATTACGTTTTAATCTTTCTGCATAAAGAAGACACCAAGGAAAGCATGTGATGCCATCCAGTGCGTCAGCCTTAATTGCAGCCATTACTTTAATCTATAGATTAAACCTATGAATCAGTGGCTTCTTCAGAGGAGCTGAGGTGAGGAATGTTGTGTCTATTATTTTGTGTGTAGTTTAGTGAGCCTGGGACATCACCTGGGAATGTCTTGTGCCCTGAGACAAGGAGGCAGCCTTTAAAAGTGTCCTTACACTGCCACCCATCTATAAATTTTTTGTCTTGAGCCGGTAATTTCCAGCATCTGCCCTGTTTGGAGTCATTTCACATTATGACCTTATTTGCTTTGACATTCCAGATTCTTCCTGAAAAGGTCATATATCCCATGACTAGTCTGCATTGCATAGAAAACATATTTTGAACGTAATTTACAAACTTCTACACATTCTCTGCCCTTTGCATGTTGGTTTATTTTGAAAATTATAAACCACCCATCATATCAAACCATAACATTACTGGGATTAATTCCAGTTTCATGTTTTGTTTGTGTTTTTCTGTTTTTAGGACTCATAGTTTTCAGTGCTCCTGTGTCTTTCTAGTGTTCTGGTTTGTTTTCATTTAATAAATATGAATTAAACTGTTCTGATTCTGATTCCACAACATGATTCCGGAAGAATGCAGATGTTTAAAAAGTGGTAACAAAGCCGAATGTTATAAAAATCTTTTGCTGCAGTATTACTTTTATCTGAATCTGGTTTTTGATTCCCTTAAATATGCCACATTTTAAAAGTTTAGGGTAAGTAAAAAAATTTGAAAGAAGTCTCAAATGCTCACCAAGGCATTTATTTGATTAAAAATACATCAGAAACTATAATATAATGGAATATTATTATTTCAATTTAAAATATCGAAGTTAATAAATACAATTCTTAAAAACATTTGAAAGTTGAAAAGAACAGCATTTTTAACATGTCTGTATCACTTTTGATCAGTTAATGCATCTTTGCTGAATCAAGCTATTAAAAAATCTTACTGACTCCAAACAGTTGAAGCATGCCTGAGATCCATACCATAGCTGATCTATTTGCAACCCCTCCTTGCTCAATGTTGCTTGCATCAGTGTTGCAATGTTTTTTTTTTTTTCCATCTGATGTAAATCACAGTAAAAACCTTAAGCCTGGTGACCTCCTTCATCTAAATATCCCGATTTCAGCTCACACTTTTGAGTGCAGCTGTCTGAATTCCTTTAACTTGTCTGCCCTGATGATTTGTAATCCCCTTCATTTGTTTTATCCCCTTTCCCTCTTTCTCTCTCTCCCACTCATAATGCATTCTTCCTGTCATGCCTTTGTACCATCAGAGGTCGAGATTCCCTTCTGAATGATTGGCCCTCCATATACTGCTGATGAACTCTAGAACTCATGAACTCTAGAACTCATGAACTCTAACTGGACTCCTCAGATGATCAAAAAGTTACTCCCTGTCCACTGTTTTTTTTTTTTTTTTTTTAAACAAAGACTGGAGTAAATCACATCTGAGATCTGATTTTTTTGGTGCCTGATCTTAGATATTCTCTTATATGGGATTCTATGTCTGAAGATTCACATGCATGCAAGAAGGGCAAATGAGTTTAAGAGCTTAACCAAAAAAGATTTAGTGCATTTTAGTGGAGGAGAAATATCAGCACTTTTCTAACGCAAAAAATAAATAAATAAATAAATAAATATATAAAAGTTACCAATACAAATGATCAATTATGAATTCTTTTAGTGTATCTGGCCAGTATACAATATGCATAGCTTAGTGTGCATGAAAATTAATGTATATTCACTTTGCCTTCTTAAATATATAAAAAAAAAAAAAAAAAAATAGCCACTCTACTGTGTATTAGCTCACCTGCAAGGGAATATATTAAACACATTTTGCATAAATTAACATTTTATTTATTCCAAAATATTTCACTATTCGTGTCCCAACTCAATCCATGCTTTTTCATTTTCTGTGCCGACTGTGAAATCTATGAAATGGATTTAAATGGCTCTATTTGAAGCTGAAAGATATTTATTCAGAAACTCTTTTATCATAAGCAAGACTAATTGAACTGCATGGGTGAGGAACGTGGACAATTAGGTGAAAGATGGGCATTTCGATTATATGGAAATATGCATAGTTTTCTGCATAATTACTCTGGCACAGATTCATGTGTAATTCACTAATGCTAGTTTCAGATCAGCTGGATTTGTCATCTGTTCATCTGACAGATCATCTGTTCTCCACAATATTCACACAGATGTCAACCCAAAATGCTAATTTTAAAGATTTTAAAGATTTAAATGGTTTGTTTTTAGCTAAACTTTGCATTACAATTTTTATTTTTACTTTCCATGTTTCATTTATATTCTTTCTAAAATGAAGCTTATATAATACTGAACATTAAAATGTATTTAATAAATATTTTGCACATATTTAATGCATTTATTTAATTTGTATTTTCTTATATGTAATACAATTACTAATTGAATGAACTCTAATTTTATTTGATTCTATTATACTGTTATTTTATTCTATTGTATTTTATTAAAATAATATATTTTTATAATCTTCATAAACATTTTATATTTATATTTTTGCATTTGTTTGTAGTATATATATATATATATATATATATATATATATATATATATATATATATACATACATAGCAAAAAAGATTTTTATTTTGCTACTATATTTATTAATTTATTTAATACTGATAGTATTTTAATATTTAATTTTTATCATAAATTGTGTATGATTTGTATGTTAATTCTACATTAATTTTATACGAATTCTATGAATATTTATATTTATATGAATTATTTTATTTTTAAACCAAAAATTGTATGTTAATTTTACTTTTTTATTTCTTACAATTTCATATTTTTTTAATAATTTGTATTATTAATTTTATTAATATTTTCTTTCATTTACTTTACTTTAATAAAAAAAGATACTTTTTTACATTAAACACTTTGTTTTATTTTAATAATTTATTAATTTATAATTAATTATAATTTGTACAAATTATACTTCATTTATAAATAATACTTAATTTCATTAAATGAATTATCATTGATTTTCATTATATGATTGATTGATTGATATATATGACTAAATTTAAGATTATGATCCATCAGTTTTTTCATGAACACATGAAACTTGTTCAACCCATCATTAAGCACTGACCATGTTTCAAAACAAAGCTGCTGTTTTTTGACCCTGCAGGAAGTTTGTTTAACAGCATGATTATATACACCATGAGACTTTGAGAACTCTGAAAACACTACTGTAAAGCCATTCATTACATTCTGATACACACGCAGTAAAATCAGTAACCCACTGGTCATTATCCCCTCATGTCATCTGCAGTAATTAGATCCTCTTACAGCGTCCCTTTAGCAATCCTGCAGTTACAGGGCTTCTCGCAACCTCACTTTCCCACATTAATTGCCATAGTATACAATTAGCAACCCACCTTCCATGCCAATGATTCCCAATCCCAATCAATTTCCGATTCTCAATGGTTCATCAGAGCCCACAGGAATTGTGGCTTAGGAAACAGTTGACTGGATAATGATGAGCTGAGGCTGGATTAGTTTGCTGATTTGGTATTAGTGGTGTCAGGAACTCTTATCTTCACACAAACATTCACAGACTCTGTTTATCATGCTTTTGTCCCCCACATATTTGCGCTGAAACTTGTTCGATACTAATGGGGTTTCTTAATATCCTGGGATGCCAAGAGCACTGATTTAACCTATTGATGTGTGCTGGGTAGTGTGTAGACTTGCGTATCACTAGGTAGGGCGCTACATTTGCCAGTGCATTACTCAATACTCATTCTCACTTGGATTCATTCAGCGAGCTTATTCTCTTCAGGATTAGGAATTGCATGTGATTCTGTCTTTATTACAAGACTAACATACCCATTACTCTCAGCAGACTTAAGATTAGCCTTTTTATTGGTCTTGCTGTGGGTATTTCATCAGACTGTATTGGAAGTTCATTCACAAGGCTGCCTGCAGTGTTTAGTTCCTTGTTTTTATGCAACAGATCATTTTGGACAAAATAGAAGGCTTGATGAATGCTATTTAAAGAGATAGTTCATCCAAAAATGTTTGAATGTACTCATCCTTGTGTCATTTCAAAGGCCCCTTCACACCAAAAACAATAACTATAAAGATACCGATTAAGATATAGCTCTTAAAACCATTCTGAATATTAAAGAATAGCAGAGTCCACACCACGGCTGTAACGATAAAGGCACAGAGAAACAATATAGTTGAAATCACTTTCAAAACAATTTTTTTCCAGCCAATGAACAATACAAACATTGACACCCAATAAAAATACATACAGCTAAAACTATCTATACAAATAAAAGTGACAAATGCACGTGTGCTTAGAATAAACAGTGTATATTGTCTGCTGGTATGGTATTTATCTTAGTTATCCTTCTTGGTATGAACGGGCCTTTATCATGTATGACTCTCTTTCTTCTGGTTATCATTGACTTCCACTGTGTGAACAAAAATACTGAGACATTTCTTCTTTTGTGTTTTACAGAATGGATAACGTCAGCTAGTTTTGGACAACATCAAGGTTGAGCAAATTATGAAAAAAATATTCATTTTTGGTTGAACTGTTTCTTTAAAGTCCTGGGGCCTTTGATTACCAGGGGCCTAGTAATGTAAAATGTATATCTGAGGTTGTAATAAATAATTTTGCAGCATAAATAATGGTGTTTTGCAGTATAAATAATGTATAAATTTTTGTAATTTTTGAAATCTGTTAATTTTTCTCATTTATTATATTTGGAAAATTACATCACAAACATTTGAAATGACCACAGTACTGTACCTCACAACTTAAATCAATAGTTTTATTTTTTTTTAATTTACAAAATATAATGTTTGAATTATGAGAAGCTATACTTGTAGCTCATAGTGTTCATCCATTTAAAAAGGTTTTTTTTTTTTTTTTTTTTTTTTTTTTTTTTTTACTGTAGGCTATATAATTTATTTACAATCAATCCCCCCACCCCTTTTTTCCCCTTATTATTTTATTTTTTGCCTTTTTATTATTCTTTTCTATCTGAAAAACCATGTGGGCATGGTATATTATTAATAATTAAGTAAAATTAAAAAGTTGTCATAACATAGTCACCCAGACCTAAACTAGCAGTAAAAACCTTTGCCGAAATAATTTTTTTTTTTTCTAATGTGTATATTTACGAATGTGGGCGACGATGTATGTTTTTGGAGAGGTTGGGACAACTGCTGAATACAAAGTGCTTTTCTATACATAAAAAGCAAAAATCACTAAGAGGTCTAAGGGTGAGGAGAAAACAAACAGGAAAGAGACAAAAAAGAGAACATATTGTTATTTTCAACAGACAGGGTACATGTGTCATATCTCATTTGTAAACACCCACTTTTACACCTACATGATGCACACACACACACACACATGCAACAGTGCGGTAAACACACATCCTACGATGCGCAAGAGATAAAAGTACCTGCAATGTGTAAAAAATAAACCTCTTGGACAATGTATGACAATTTCCTTTCCCAATGAAAATTAATTGACAGTGGCACCCATATAAACATGTGGGCTACAGACACACTTACACAGCGTTACTCACAACACTTCAGCTATTTTGAGGCATCTTCAGTCGATACTATCTGCACTATCTGTGCAGTGCTTTTGTCCTTTAAACCACAAATACCTTTTGCCCTATAAGCACTATTCAAAGCAAATGGCTATATTAAGGTATGTTTTAGCTGTCTGAGGGAAGGAAATGAGTATGAATACATGAAGAACATGAAAGACAAACAAGGAACGTACTTCAGAAACACATTCAGAGTCCTTTAATGTGCTTCTTTTGCATAATAAGATATTTTCAATATGTTCATCTGCTGAAACTTTTTTTTTTATTTGTCACTATTCATTTTTGACAACAGAAATGCTTTATGCAACCCCTTTGTTATCTGTCTTTGTTTTATAACTGCCAAGATTCTTTTAAAATCTGTACGTTTAAATCCTATTTCAATTATTTTATGTCAGGAAATCGTAAGCACTTAAAGTCGTTTTGAAAAATCATCGGGTCTAATCCCTTATTATATCAACTTATTCATGTTTTGCCTTTAATAATAAATCCACTGCTATTGAGTTTGTGCTTTTGGACTGAAATGAAACAGTGTTTGCTAATGCAATCAGCGAGCATCTCTTATTACCTAGGCAGCTGGCCTTTTATGTATCAAGTGACATTATCTTATGCCAAAGGATGGCACTGTATCAAAAGAAGAAAAAGACGTGGTGATTTCTGGATGAGTGGCTCTGTGACGTGAAATCAGACATATAAAACCTTTCAAAATGATTTCATTTTAAAAGTATGATAATGAAATTACCAGTTGGCTTGTTGTGAGATGAAGTGATGGTGACCTTGCAAACATTTCCAAGCCAGAACAAAGGTCATAAGATGGAGACCGGGGCTTCAAGATGTCCTTTGAACAAACAGGGAACTTTTTACATTTCCTGGAAAGGTACAGTAGGTAGGCACATACGATGACTTATTCAATATCCGGATATCAGAACCAGCGTAATCCTGTTCAAATAAACAAGACAAGAGCCGGGACAAATCAAAAATGTCAAAAATAAAATATAAAAATCTTAACAGAATGAAAAAGATCACAATACAGCAGGAATGGAAAAAGTTTTGAGGCTTGAAAAAAGAGAATAATAAAAAATGCTGAATACTGAACATCATGCACCAGAGACTTACTGGTAGAAAACTAAGGCGAAAAATATTTTACATCAAATATAACAAACCAACTTTATCCAATAACAAATATAATATAATATAATATAATATAATATAATATAATATAATATAATCATAACATCATTCAAAACACATAATATAATATAATATAATATTATATATAAATAACATATAACATATAACATAACATAACATAACATAACATAACATAACATAACATAACATAACATAACATAATATATATTCTCTTGTGCTCAACAAGACTTATTTGATCAAAAAATACAGAAACATTATTACAATTTAAAATGACTGTTTTCTATTTAAATATATTTTAAAATGTAATTTATTCCTGTAAATGCAAAGCTGAATTTTCAGCATCATTACTCCAATCGGCAGTGTCACATGATTTCAGAAATCATTCTAATTCATTATAAATATTTTAAATTGTAATAATAATGTATTTTTGATCAAATAAATGCAGCTTTGGTGAGACTTCATTTAAATAAATAAATAAATAAATAAATAAATAAATAAATAAATAAATAAATAAATGGATTAGTCTTTGAACTCAAAGGTGAATGCATATTAATCTTATAGCTTGATTTCCTCACCTGTAGGGGGCGATGAACAGATTAGCTGCACAAGTAACGGCAACTTTAATCGCTGCAGGTGAGTCAGACACGTTTCTTGTTCTTTCTTTACTTGATCAAAGTATTGTTTTATATAGTAGGTTAATATGGATATGCAGAAATATAGGTTGGTTGTGCTGAATATGGCGGACTTAAGTAAGCACCGACCGAATTATTATTATTATTATTATTATTATTATTATTTTAAAAGATGGAAATCATCGTCTCGTTTTATATCGTTAACTAGGCCTGTTTGATTTCTAGTGATGACATTCACCCAGTTACACAGTTCTGTCATTTTCTGACATGTTGCCAGTTAGTCTTTCTGTCATCATTTGCTTGCCCTCGTGTTTATCAAACCTGTATTGACTTTCTTCTGTGGGGCTTCTTCTCAGTCACTATTCACGGTTTTTGTTTGAGGGAAAAATTGTGATGAAAGTGAACAGTGACTGAGAATGTCATCTTTTGTGCTCTATGGGATAAAGAAAGTCAAAAGAATTTGGAACTTATGACAGGACATCCCCCAAGAAGGATATTAGTGGGAAAATATAGCACAATTAAAAAAAAAAAAGTCTCAGCAATTTTGTGCAGTGTTTTTACTTAAAACCAATCTGTCCTGATAGTTAAAAAAAAAACTAAACAAAGAAAAATCACCAGTATAACTAATACAAATAATTCCTTTAAATCCAACACAGTTAATCGGTTGATATAGTTTTATTTAGAGTCAGGAGTATCTCAGTGTGTGTCCTTGTCTGTGCTTGTGTTCTTGTGAAATGTCATTCACTTCTGGTTTCTTTTGAGATTTTCCTACTGGGTTTTTCAATTTATGAGTAAAATGAAGCCACTGGTAAACATAACATGACAATACATTTACGTTTTGTTCTGCAACATAAACTGCACACACTAACATCGCAAGCCCTAGTTACTTAGAAATGTACATCATACCTGCACCACTCTATTGCCAAGAAGAGCTGGGTGACATTGTAAAGATCCATTATCAAAACAACCAGACTGTGTTGAGAAAGAATTAAGAAAATGTCTAGTGCTGCAAGTATTAGCAGATAAAGATGGTGACAGACGTATTCATACAGTCTGCAAATTCCCAGAGGAATGATTTAGAATATTGAATCATGAAACAAAACTACTTAGTAAATGTATTTGTGCTGCATACAAAGTGCTCATTAGTAGTGAAATGAGTGCTACTAAGTAAATGGAATGTGGAAAACACAAGTCAATGGCTATATTCATGAAAGTAACGTTGTACCGAGTCATTGAGTTCAAAAGGTACTGCATAACAGCAATGACTCACCAACTTTTTTGTACATATCAGTGCTTTTTTTTTTTTTTTTTTAAAGTCAGATACCTGAAGGTACCCTCTCCATTTTCTGCCAGAGCTTTTGGCATTGTGGTTCCTCCCTTGGCTCAGATTTTAATGAAAATTTTATAATGCGAACGTAACAAGGCCAGAAACACACTTTAGTATGCAGATGCAAGGTCCTTTAAACATACTTAATGTGCGCTCTTCTGTTGCTGTGATGGTAACAAACTTTAGTACTCACTGGGGTGATAGTTTTCTTTAAATGTTTGTGCCATTAAAGTGGATTTGTTATTATTCAGGTTGCTAGCTAGCTATAAACATATTGATTTTAAAGGGATGGTTCACCAAAAAAAGGAAAAATCTGTCATCATTTAGCCTACTCACCCACATGCAATTTCAGAAGATATTTTGAAGAATGTTGAGACTGTTCTAGTGACCAGTGACTTCCATTGTATGGAGACATTTCTCAAAGTATCTTCTTTTATGTTCCACAGAAAAATAATCATACAGGTTTAAGAACTTAAGAAATGTTTTCTGACACATTTCATAAGATAATAATGCACAAAATTAAACATGCATAGTTGTGTTTATTTCTGTAATGCTGAGGCAAATGTGGAGAAAAGGCATGAGAAATGAAAACAGGACTAATTAAAGATATGGAGATGGCCGGACATGAAATAATTGTAGCTACAGGGGCAAAGTTTGATGAGCAGTGTTAGAGCCAGACTATTCTGCCAGGACACACTCAGCTTTAGACTGAGATAGGGATAATGACGTTTTTGAGGGTGCTGGAGAGAATAAGATTTTAGGCCTGCTTGTACTGTTATTATTGGATAGGGAGAGCTCATTAGATTTCAATATTAATGCAGATGCAGTGAAAGACACAATTATACAGCTTGAAAACTTCCAACGTGTTCCCTCAATTTTCTTGAAAGATACACTGTCATGAAAAAAACGCAGCTGCATAAATAAAAATAAATTTACATTCTTAAATTCAGCATTAATGTTCCTTCTGTGTTTTATGTTTGGTCAGCAGTAGATGTCATCAATACTAAAATTGTTATTATTTATTCTCCCTTGTCATTTCAAACCCATATGCTGTTGTTTTTTGTAGAGGGGCACAAAAGTAGACATTTCATGAAGCTGTGACCACAGATCCAATAATCAGCTTCAATTTTTCTTTCTCATTTAGAGATGTGCATTGCTTCTTGTTGCATCATGTGTATCTTTCGTTTTGTATCACTTGATGTGTTAGAGCTACTGAAATGCACCTCCTGATAAACAGCATGCAATTTTTATAATCAATAATTTTTATTTCCTCAGGATTTCTTCTGATGGTAGGACAGCAGCGGAAGAATCATGGACCCAGTCAGTGAAAATCCTTCCAGTTTCCAGCCCAAACGCCCTGCGGTAAGATTTTCATTTCACATGACACATCTGCCTGTTATATATGGGGTTAGAACAGAATGTATGTTAAAGAGATTTCAGAAAAATCTTTATTACCTCATTATCATAATATGAAATGTAATTATTCTGACTGTTTGAGTTTTATTAAAATTAACCATTGGTCTTCCATAGTAGCATAAATAAATTTAGATCATGATAACCACAGTTAAAACCACAATCCCACATTTCTGCCACAATACCATGCTGCAGTTAGTGTTACTATAGTAAATTAATGGTAAATGAAGGCGATTTGTAGATTGAAAAGTCTTCTGACTGTATCGTTGCGCACAGTGTTTCTCCTGTTTGTCAGTGTTGTTTCTTCTGGCTTTAAATTAGTTTAAATCACCAAGTCATTCGTGTTCTTCGCTGAATTAAAGCGCTTCACACTGGATCTCACAGCCACTGTGCAGGTTTCTCTTTGTGAGGTTTGGTTAGCAGTGACTGAAACACAGCTTTACACACTCAGCAGAGCATAGAGAGGATCTTGATACACAATCAACTACAAACAAACACCTGCCTCCCACCAAGAAGTGTTTTTTTTTTTTTTTTTTTTTTTTTTTTTTACAGCTGGCATTACAATACAGTTCATTTGTTTGACAGAAACTTTCCTTTATAAATCTTTATCTGACCAAGATCTTCTGTGCTCTAAGTCACTCACAAATCTTTTGACAGTTCAATAATTTCTATGTGCTTTTTGTGAAATATTGTTTGTTTTGGTGCCTTTTGCAAGACATTGCATTTTTTTAAATACTTTTCATCTTCAGAAAGATCTTTCTTGCTCACCATATTTCATGAGAACTGTGACTTGCTTAATAATTTGGAAAAACCTCTTTAAGTAGGGTTTCCATTTACCTAAGAAGACCTGGCAAACTATTGAACAAACCTGTCTGAGAATGATACAGGTTATCTAAAAAGATGTGAAAAACCACACAAACAAAAATCTGACTCTTTATTGTACCGAAATCCTATTGATATATCACTTGCATAATAATTTGAAACGCAGTGTACTTCAGGCTAAGTACTTTTTACATTTCTCATTATTATCAATGTTGAAAACAGTTGTGATGATTAATATTTTTGTGGATTTTGTTACATTTTTTTTTTTCAAGAGTTAAGAAGAAAAGCATTTATTTGAAATTTCTGACACATCTGATCAATTTAAAGCATCCTTGCTGAATAAAAGCATTAATTTCTTTCAAAACAAAAATCATACTGGTCTGAACTTGAGCTGTCAATATTGTCCAGTCATTATACAGTATATGCTATATAGACACCATAAAATCTGTCAACAGTACATTCATCTAAGACCCAAGGACCTCTCTCAATGTCATGTTTTCACTCATCCCATCTCTCTAAAAATCCACCTACTTTCTACAACATAATTGAATTCATAACTCAGACCAGCTGCAGACGATTAGTCTAAACGCCATCCCATCTTCTCTAAAATCTTACCACCAATCGAATACCCCCTAATACCAGCCTACTTTCAGTTCACCTGAACAGTACTTTTTTTGTAGATGACCTCAGAGTCTGTCCACTTAAGGGTTCTTGATTAGGTCTTTGATCATCTAGTAGTCCTATTTTTCTAGGGCAGGTTGGATTCATAACACAAATAATGAGCTACTGTGCATTAGAGCGGGAAACGTAAGAATGTGACATACGTCTTTGCTGATTCTCATTTGTTGACGAGAAAAGAACATTGAAGTCGACAATCGCTTTGTTCAGGTAGGCAGAAAAAATCTTTTCCTGCATCCAGTTCAAATCTTATTAGTAAATTATGTGAACAGCAATAAATGAGCAACGAAATGTGACTAAAATTGGCGAACAGTCATATTAAATTTCAAAGTAGTTCGTCCTGGCCATGTCATTACTATGGCAACCGCTGTAGATGGTGACGTCACTGTCTGAACATAAAGATCAGATTTCATCACTTGCAAATTGTTTGGAAAAACAAGCTGAAATTGGATGCGGTGTGAACAAAGTCAGAAAGCTCTTTGATAAATTCCCACAGAAGCTGCGTCCCATCAAACGCTGATGAAAATGACCTCAAATGTATTCCGTTTTTGATTGGTTCATTAGCTTTGCTGTATCAGATTGAAAAATGTTATCTGTGTTTGTAATGATGGTGATTATCATAATCAGATTCAAAGCACAGCACCAGGTAAGCATGAGGTAACTCTGGCTTCTGTTAATGAATGCACACACACGGTCAAAACGCTCACACACACGCTGTCAGGAGTCAATCATGTGGAACCTTTGTGAGCTCGTTATATCAATTTTTTTTTATTTTTATATATAATCGATGCAAGACATAGATGTACTCACCCGGTCAGGAGTGAGGTTGAAAACTTTTCAGATTAGATTAGAGTTGTTGCTTTGTACCCTTAAGTAGTAAACCGGATAGTGGCTCGACCAAATTATTGAATTACTCGGAAATGCACATAGTTTTTTAAACAAGGGTCCAATGAGCAATTTTCCTGTTTTTTTTTTTTTTTCTTTCTCAGACTTAGGTTGAAGAGAACATTTCCTGCACAGTGCCTTGATAATTCTAGGTAACGGAAGCTGGTGCAGAACCATGCAGACTATTTGTACAAAATGATTTGTTAGGGTAGTGTTCCCATTTTAATTTAATTTCTTTGTTTATTTATTTATTATTTTTTTTTCGTCAGGTTTGGTGTCAGTTCTTTTCATCATGATATAATAAAGAGGAACATAAAGGTGTTGGTGTTCTCTACAAATAATTATTCTCTTGAATAATAATAATGATATTAATAATTAATTGTACTATTGTAATACAACTGCAGTGTAAAATAAAAATGAATATTTTATAATTATTTTATTTTACACTAATTTGTTTTATACTTAGGTCTTAATTTCTTTACTTGCTTTTTTATTATTTATTTATTGCCAGAAACTGCAACGACCGTAAAAGTCATCATGAAAAGTCATCACGTTTCTATTTTGTAAATGATCTTACTGTACACAGTTCATCTGTGCATACAGTATGTTTCTTGTAATGTTTAATCAAAATGTCATAACTGGAAGGCGGTTTTCTCTATGGTGGAGAATGCAGGACTTCTCCGATCATCTAGTCCCCTTAAACCCTGTGCATTTGCAAATTTTCATCAATGCCTAGCGCTCTTACAATCGACTGCAAGCCCACATTCATCTAACTCCATTTTTGAATGCACCATAAATTCTAATCAACAACCAATACATACAACCTGCCCTACATTTTTTATCTTCTGATAATAATAGTTATGTTAATAGCTGGTATCACCTATCCACAAAAAATAAAGGACAAAATATGAGAATGTGAAAATAAAACTTAACTGGCTCATATTGTGTTGCCAAATGCATGTTGAACTCACAGCCCATGGGAGAGTGGAAAGATTTACTGTGAACACAATACGATAAAAACATTGGCTCATGAGCTGCTTGCATGCCGCACATCACTCTGAATCCTTCAGTGCATTAGACTATGTGCATATTTAATTAAATCACAGCCTTTTGCAATTTGATAAGCACAGTAAGCCCTATTGTGATTTTGATTTTTGTTCAATGCAAAGATGCTTTCCAATTGCACAAAACACTGTGGGATTAAAGATAATTTATGCTATTATGAGAAGGGACAAAATATTTTCAATGTATTATGTATAAACTGTGGCAGGCCTCCAGAGTAGAGGTCTTCACGGGTCCACTTGGATCTAAAAACCTGAGGTCCGACCCGAGGCCCTAGCGGGTTCGGGTCCAATACTTCATCGAGAACCTCGGACATGGGTCTGTTTCGGTATCAGCGGCCTCGGGTCACGGGTAATTTAAAATAAACATGCTTTTTCCAAATAGACCTGATTAGACCCAAATTCTTTTAAACTATCCCGAATGCATTGGTTACTTTCACTTTCGTGTTAAGTGAGGAACCCACATAGAAAAGGAGCATACGTTTGTAGCCTCGCACACAAAAATCATACTACAGATATGAGATCCATCAGGAAAATCCACTCCCTTCATTATGCTGCGTGTTCATGCAGGGCTTTTCTTTTTTGTGTGTAGCCTTTCGCCGGAGACCAGGTTGCAGACAACACTAGGGAATCCATGAATTATTAGGCTATCATTTTTTTATTTTTTTTTATCAAACTATCACGCTTATTTTTCGAATCCACTGGTCACAATTGAAAGCCGAGCTCAGAAATAGGCTAACTTGTATCCATCAGGCAGGCACTAATATAAAGTAGCCTAATAATAAATTGAATAAATGTTACATAAATCAAAGTAATGGAGAGGCGGCCAAATCAGTCAGCAGGACATTTTTCCTGCGAGGCTGCAGGATGTACACACGTCAATGCCGTTTACGTTTGGGTCCAGACGGGTTCAAAATTAAATTCCGTTGGGTCAGACTTGAGTCTAATTTCATCAGGTCTGTCTTGGGTCGGGTTTTTCTTTGAAAAAAAAAAAAGTATTTATGCACGTCGGGTTCGGGTAAGAAGTGATTCAGGTCGGGTAAATATTTTAATACCTGAGAAGACTTTTACTCCAGAGTCTAGGGAATTAATGCAAAATGCTTTTTACATACAGATTTTAGCTGCATCACCAGTTAGAAAGTGTTTAAATTGAAAAATTATATGCTTCACCTTTAGCCAAACATGTGGCAAAAGGTCCCCATAGAACATGAAGTACTCCCAGTGGTGCCTGTTTAGAAATCTCTAGTTAGGCCTTGTTCACCACAGGGAAAAAATGAATTAAATGAATTAACATGAATTAAAATGTTTACAAGCACGTACCAAACCACCTTCATAGATGGTTTAAAATGGTTTAAAAAGGTGTGATGTGAAAAATGGTTTAAAGTGAAATTAGATATTTGTTAATGTATCTCAGTCTTTTGCATCTCAGTGTAAAAACTTTTTTATTTATTTAATCATTCAAATATTTAGTGAGTAACTTTGAATGGTTTTATGTATAATTTGTGTTTGTATTATTTTTTTTCTAAATAATTCTCTTTTACTCCTTAAACCAAAGCATTTAACTTTTATCTGAAATACTGTTTGAAATAATATTAATAAACCATATAAAATTAATAAAGTTGCTTAAACAATTAGAGAAAAACAGCACCATGCATGTATGTATAGTTTAATACAAAGGACCGAAAACCAAAACAAAGAATAGGCTACTTTCTTCATTTTAAAACATGAGATACAGTGGGATGGAGAAAAACCGCCATAAAGTCTTGAGACATGTTTTTTAAAAGTTGAACTTAGATTAATTTTACATGGCTTGCTAAACATGCCGCTCTCTTGTGCGGGACACAAGTGCAATGCTGATAGATGTCCCTCTAGAAAATGTGTGCTGCGTCCGAAATCTCTAAAATGCTGTCTTCGGAGGCAGCATTCCATATCAGGAAGGCATCAAGGCACATCCGAATCCAAATTCTGCTTAACTTCCGGTCTCCGGAGGTACCTTCTTCTGATCGAATTTTGAACCCATCATATACATACCATTCGCTGCCTTTGATATCCCACAATCCCGTGCGTTCCATTCCATGACTGTTGAGCTAAAAAATAAAGATGGCATCTGAAAATTGCATTTGATGGTCCGTTTGTGTGTAAATGTTTATTTCTGACTATCTATTTGTACTTTTGATGTTATTTCTAGCAAAAAATCAGTATTATAGTAATTAAATATTCATTTAGTTATCACCAAAATTCGTTCTATTTTATTTACGCTGCCTCAGAAGCCTGTCTGAAATCAGTGTCATTGGGTGCCTTCGTGCAAAAATGCTGCCTGCAAAGTCATTTCCACATACGGCAGCGAGGCAGCAAGTCAGCTGTCTAGGCTTTCGGATGCAGCCGTGATAAATATGTGTTCTGTGTGAACGGCTTGGTTTCAGTTTTGACGTAAACACATCTTCTCCACACTGATGCTCTCTCTCTCGTTTTCCGCAATATATTGAATGAACAACGCAGCAGCGCCGAATCTAGTGCGATCAACTGGATTGCCTAACACAAGCATTCAAATGCAGTGACACTTACATCGTCGTCGTATTTCGTCCGCCACTGACAAGCTGACTGACGGCTGATGCAGACCTCAAATTTGAATGCAACGGTTTTGCATTTGGAATTTTTTTTTTTTTTTATTCGACGAATATTCAAAATTCAATTTTTTTTTTGACAGCCCTACTGGACGTCAGATTAATATTCTTGTGCTTTTATTACTCCAAAGACAGACACCGGGTGTCTGTGAGCCCGAGCTAATGAAACATTACCAGCAGAAATTATTTTCTGTTGAAAAGGAGATTAAAAGAATTAACCTGGGTGCTGGAGCCGCTATCCATTATGCAGTCTTATTTAATAATTGATTGCTGTAAGTGATATTTCCCTCACAGATGATGATTAGAGACGGCTCTGTATGATGATAAATCAGTCCTACTGTCTCCAGCCATGTCTCTTATCTGTCTGTGCTAAAATGTTATGATTAGTATCAATTTAAATGGATGTCATCTTCAGTAGAAATCTTTCAGGGGACGCCATTCTGTCACAAAGACCAAAATTGATTGCGATTCAATTGGGATACCTTTGTAGTAGAAACCACTCATGAATTGACTTTACATTCCTCCCCTCCCTGTGCAGTTTGCATTCAAACATCGATCCGTCCTGCTTTGATGTTGGAAAATGTGAAACAAATGGAGCGTTGATAGAAGCGATAAAATTGGAACAAGAGCTTCGCTATTGGCTAGAGCGTTGTTTCTTATCTAAGCTTGAAATATGTGGAAAAAGTGCTGACGGTTTTATCACTCCCAACGCCGGTTGGTTTATTCCTTTCTTTGTGTCCCAGCAAACCCTTTTATATGTTTTTGTGTGTGTGTTTCTTCTTTGGTAGCTGTCGTGGGGTGTGAAAATCAAGAGGAAGTTGAAAAGCGTGGCTCCTTTCCTGGGCAGGTTCAGGCCACTGGTTGGACAGTGCTGTCACCAATGCACCCCGGAGAGTCTGGTGAGAAAACGAGAGGGATGAAAGGATTATTTGAAGATAATAAAAGGACAAACAGCCAGAGGCAGATGGGAAGTGCACAGATTTAGGCTCACCTGAAAACCTCAGACGCTGCTTTCACAAACCCATATCATGAGGGACGATCAAAGGGATTTCAGAGCGCAAGTGAGCATGTTACTTAGGGTAGGAATAGCACGAAAAAAGGGATTATAAGTGGAGAGAAAAATAATGAACACTCAAGAGCATAGTTCCCCCCCATGCTATGAAGAGCTTTTTAGAAAACTGCAGATGACTAAGCTTGTTTCCAGCAGCACTGGTCCCAGTGGACACATCGTGCTGAGAGCTGGGAGAGCAGGGCTAATGGAGCAGTAATCAGAGGGTTATTGGATCGAACCCCTCCTGAACAAATCTATTAATCTCAACCATCTCAGACCAGCCAGCCAGCCAGCCAATAAATCATATTTGAGCCGTTTGGTGTTTGTATTAAAAGTCGTTTAAAATGCATGCATGGATTTTATTTAACAGCTATGTCAAATAAAACGAACAGACCCAGGGACATAGCAACCGCTATACTTTTTGAGATGTCTGCATTTGCCCTCCTAGGTTTTTTACGGAGGTAATTATTGACAATCAGTGCCTTTAAAGGAATAGTTGTTTACTCAAATTGATGTTGTTCTGTTGAGCGCAGAAGGAGATGATTTTAGCGGGAGGTAGTAATTTAACTCTTTTCTGTGGAAACCTTCTGCTTTGATCTAAAAAACAAAATTTAAATAAAAGGGTTTGTGGGAAATTTTTAAATAAGAAAATAAGTCACATTGTGAGAAAAGAAGTTGCAATTGGGAGATCTAAAGTTGCAATTTAACTTTTTTTTGTGCACTAGAAACATTCATTCTTTTTCAGTTTATTGTCATTAAATCTGGCGCAGCACATCTTAACTGGCCATATTGAAATATAAACTACTATTCAAAAGCTTGGGGTCAGTCATTTTTTACATTCTTTTAAAAAGTCTTATCTTAGCTAAAATTCAGTAAACCAGTAATATTGTGAAAAAAATAACTTTTAAAATAACTGTTTTCAAATCGAATAATTTTAAAGTCCAAATTGTTATTGTTGTGATGCAAACCCTAGTAAAATTATATATATTTAAAATGCATTTATTTCATACTAAGTACACTCTTAAAAATAAAGGTGCTTAAAAGGTTCTTGACAGCGATGGCATAGAAGAACCATTTTTGGTTCCACAAAGAACCATTCAGTCAAAGGTTCTTTAAAGAACCACCTATTTCTTACCTTTTTATAATCTGAAGAATCTTTTGTGAAACAGAAAGGCTCTTCAGATGTTAAAGGTTCTTTATGGAACCATTTAGACAAACTAGGTTCTTCTATGGCATCGTGAACCACCTTTATTTTGAAGAGTGTATAGTTCAAATCCATTAACATATTTAGTGGCATATCGCTCGAGACTTACTGATATTAAAATTATAATTAACCTTTATTTGGAGTATCACTTGTGCACAATACTCATTTCTGTATATTAAGCCTAAAATGTGTTTTAATGTCACTACTGTCGAGGATAAATCAAGATATTTAAAGTGTACCTGAAGTATACTTGCAATAATTCCACTTCAGCACAATCAAATATACTTCAGTATATCTTTAGTTGGACTTCAGAACTACTTCCACACAATTAAAGTGCATTAAGTACAAAATTAGTTGTTCCAATTTAGCAGACTTTAAATATGCCAGTTTATTATACCAAAAGTACAATTGCAGGGTGTTTTTATTAAGTACATAAATATGTAAATGCTTTTGTTGTATACTTGGCATGAAATAAATGTATTTCAAACACATTTTAATATTTTTTTATTTTTCATTAGGGAAGCTGAATTTTCGGCATCATTGCTTTAGTCTTCAGTGTCTCATGATTCATTAGAAATTATTTTAATATGCTAATTTGCTGCTCAAAAACATTTCTTATCAATGTTGAAAACATTTATGCTTTTGTGGCTTTAGGATTCTTTGATAATTATAAAGTTCAAACGAACATCATTTTAATAATTTTCATAAAAATCAAAGCACTTTTGGACCCCAAGCATTTGAACAGTAGTGCACCATTAGTTTATTTCCAAAAAAAAAAAACATTTTTTCAGCAAATAGTGACTTACATTTTGGTTTATTCTAAAAAAAATGATAGTTTTCACTTTTGAGGAACTAACGCTTTATTTTCAAGTGGTTTGTATGCTGCTACACAGAAAAGATAATACACAAAATCTTTTATTTGAAAAAGTTTGTTGAAAAAGTAAATTAGTCTTAATTAGTTTGTTTGGGAGTTTTGAAGATGGCTGATGCTGCAAGGGCTGTGATCATGTTAGCTATGGTTGACCTAAATGGCAGCACATAAAAATGCATATTATTACTCCACTCCCAACTCTTATATTCAGACCCTCTCAAAAACATCTGTTCTAGACACTTCTATAGTGATGAGTTGCTGGGAGCTGATACAGACGTTTAAAAAGACTAATTGTACAGTGGCTCACTTAAGCTAACCCTGTCACCGAGATTAAAAGACACTCTTTTTTTTTGTCTGCTTTACGTTATACAACCAGCATTTATTTATTTTAATTATAATTTATTTTAAATAAGCAATTGATCGATTTTTACATCCGGACTGTAACATATCCATCTCGATCTCTGTCAAGTAAAAAGAGGCAAAAATAAATCTATCAGAAACTAGCTTTTTTAAAACCAAATTGCATGTCAACATATTTTGAGAAACATTTTATTTTTATTCAGATACATTTCTTGAATATCGTTCAGGCTGTGATTTATAGTGGAACTAATACGGTGCTATTTTGAACACTAAAAGGCTTCCCTAAAGTGTGTCATTATCTCAGTCTATATAGGACAGCAGAACAGACTCTCTGAACTGTGATGGAGGCTGGTTAGTGCGCTCTCCATCAAGTTTGATCAAATATCCTCTTGCCACTCTCAGGGTCTGAAGTTGCTGCGTAACACTCCTCCTCTGGGCTTTCAGAACCTGACGTGTGTGAACGAGACACACACCGGGTAAGTGCACATCCTTCACTCGACTCAAGCCCTCCCCATCCGGCCCATTAAAATAACAATGCATCTCTCAACTCCGGCTTCAAACTGCTCGAGTGTAATTACTGTTTGCGTTTCTGACTCGCAAGCCTGGCACATGCACTTCAGTCACAAAATAAAGAGCCCTAGAATAACTTTGTCTTTTTTACATCGCAGACCCACAATCGAGCGTGATTTCCACATCCCTTCTACCTTTTTGTGAAAGGGTACTCTTTTTGAGTCACATCGGCCACGAACACATACACCAGTGCTGGGAAGATACTTTGAAACTGCAGCTTTCCAAGCACAAGCTAGTCATTTAAAGTAGTTCAGCTACAGCCAAACTGCTGTTTTGATGAAGTACTTGGCTTCAGTACAAGCTACTAACAAAAAGTAACTAACTTCATGTATGCTATGTAAGAGTTCTACAAATGAATGCTGTTCTTTTGAACTTTGTATGCATCAATGTTTTCAACACTGATGATGATAATAATAATAGAGTTTCTTGAGCAGCAAATCAGCATATTAGAATGATTTCTTGAAGAATCGTGTGACACTGAAAACTGGAGTAATGATGCTGAAAATTCAGCTTTGCATCACAGGAATAAATTGCATTACAAAATATATTAAAATAAAAAACTATATTTGTAACATGCCACCTTATTACTGTTTTTAATGTATTTTGATTAAATAAATGCAGCCTTGGTAAGACAGTTCTTTCAAGAAACATGACAAATAAATAAAATAAATTTCCCAACCCTAAACTTTTGGAATTTAGTGTATGACTTGCATCATAAATTATTATGTTCAGTATATCTATCTATCACAATGCATTATATTGATATCTGTTAAGGTCACATCACTGGTACATTGATTACTAATTTTGTAGACTTTTTCAAAAGACTTTTTCAGATTTCTTCAATAATTTACAAAAATAAAAAAATAAAAAATACAGTATATACCAAACTAAGTAGAAAACAGTGATGAACAGCAACAATTATATACGTCCTTACAAAAGACATCAAGGTAAATTGGATTTCCTAATGCTTGAGAGAGTTCAGGAGATTGTGTTCGATTATAGTCTCTAAAATTGTGTTCAAAATGTAATATGACATAATTAAACCAGCAATGGAGCGTTTTGTCATGATGCTGGTTGGAAAATCTAGAATATTTTGAAAACCGCTAATGAAAATGTAGTTAAATGTTCTTTCAATTTCTCCCAACAAGACACACATCAGGAAAAAAAATGTTTTATACATTTATGGGAGCGAATAAAAATTGCTTTTTTTTCCCCATTACATTTCAGTTAATTCGATATTAATAATCACTGTTTTGTCTAAATGTGAATCCAATTGATCCATGTTTCTATGCAAAAAGTTAATGTGATTGTTAGTATGCCATCCGTTTTGAGTTTGGGAATGACTTCTGTAATTCTGACTACACATAAACAGAATAATAATTTACAGGGTTCACCCCTGCATTTAAAAGCAGATGGCACTCTTGTGGCTGTTGCTGATAGATCCTGATGTGAGGGGATGCAGTCATTGTTTCCTTGAAAAGAAATAGGACTCTCATAAAGAAAAGTTTCTAACTTCCAAGAAAACACTTTGTTAAAGCAAATAAATGGGATTTGTCTCCCCTGCATCAAAACACACATAAGCAGACTCTGTGAGCACCCGGTTTATCTTCTCAATCACCTTCCACTTTAGAAAGTGTCAGAAGACAAACGCTGCAAATCCTGCTGAAGCGTTTAATTCAGCTTGAATTAATAGTCCCAGATCAGAGCCTGCTCTTTCGTTGGCTGAGCTTATTAACATTTCGGAGCCTGATTATGCTGAGAATATGATGTATTCACCGATTGCTGATTGGTCAGCTATTGTTTTTATTGTTCCAAGGTGAGTGAGACAATATCTATTTACACAAGGGCTCCTTTTTATTTTGCTAATCGGGTAAAAGAGGCTAGGCATACATGAGTGTATTGTGTGAGTGTGTGTGTGTGTGTTTTCAGGTACCGTGGCTGGTTAGTAAGGAGGGTGTGCTGTTTGCTGTTTGTATGGGGTTGTGAAGTTCACCCCAGCCCTGCTGGAGACATACGGCACAGAGTCCACGGCAGTGAGAGGTGCGATTCGCTTCAGCACTCTTCACTGATTAGATGACATGCCACGTGAGAGCAGAGAGAGATGCATTTGAGGATTGAGAGGCACTCCTGAGGCTCCCATTGAGATTAAATTCAGATATTTCTCTCCTCTGTTAATATAGAAGATTGGCAGCCACTTAATCTGACATTACATTAGATTGCATGCAGAAATGTGCAAAAAAACTATTGTCAATGCTGGCTATATTTTTATTGCATATAGAATTACCATCCCTTTAGATGACAGTATTAAAATAAACTAATAAATTTAATATTTTATTTATGACTGGCAAATATGCATCACAAGTAAGAATACTTAATGCTTTTATACTTTCGCATTTGACATGCTGGAGGAGTTTCAATAAATAAATTTTTAAAACATGATTATTTAAATAAAATCAAATAGATGCCAACAATTAAAAATAAACATGATTCATTTTTGAGTGTAAAATATAAATGCAGCATTAAGACCTGCCTATAATATGTGATGCAAAATAGCAGGCATGTTATAAACACATGGTGTGTCCAAACCTAGTTTCTATTATCAGCAATTTATATTATCAATGCATGAAAATGAAAGCAAATTGTTAAAATATTATTTGTATGTACTTAATACATAGTTTTAGTAACTTTGAAATTAAACATAATTGTCTTTTTTCTATTTTTTAGAGTAAAGTTAAAATTTGTTCATTGTTAAAACACTGTGAACTCACAAAACTGTTGATTTAGTGTATTTCTTACTGTTAAAAACGATGGCTGTCAATAGAATAAAATAATTGCAATAGAATAAACCATTGTCAATGGAGTAAAATAAAACAATCTCAGAAATATGGATCCATCCTGAAGCAGAATGCAAAATGTATCACAAATATCAAAATTAGTAAGTGTGTTAGAAAATATAACTTTAAATAAATGTATCATATGTGAACATTTGACCTTTAATAGACCTAAACATACATTTTGTAAAAGCTCTTTTTCTAGGAACTCGAAAAAGAGCCAGGCCCTAGTTTGAAAACTCTTGAACTGGCCGGTTGGTTGCTTGAAAGTTCGGTCTTAATGAAGCCCTGTATGAGGTCACTAGACTAGAACTGGATTCACCTGACCTTGACTGAATGTGTTTCTGAGGAGAGCATTCTTGCATTCAGAAACAGCTCAGCAGGGCAGTTCCGTATGCCACATTATGCCATGTTAGCTTTTCTCTTTGCTTTTACCTTGATTAAACCCTGTTACCACACCCTCCATCCATTCATCTAACTCAATTTGGGCCCTAACATTTAAATAACCTTTTATAGTCCTAAACAGCATTGGTGTGTTTTTCACTCTGGAGGCATAAGCGGTTTTGGTGTGTTTGCATGGTGTTTATGTGATGATCCATCACACAATATCCCATTTGTTTACTCTGTGGTCTGTTGTCCTGTGACTCTGTGTGTTTTTACCCAGAGTGAGGCAGGCTTTGATGAAGGCATGTTCCCCAGATGAGACCAAGGCGATGGAGCAGGTTATGCCTGAAGTCAGAAGTCATTTAGGCAGACTTTTGACCATCACACAGACCTTCATCTCCCCCTGGCTACTCAGGTCTGAACGCAATTCTCATTCTGAAAGCAAATCACCCGTTCATTCTTCTGCAGTTCATTCAGCTGAATGTTTGAGGTGGATTTTTGGTTTTTGTAAACTTTAATAATAGAATGTTCAGCATTCCAAGTGTAACAGAAATTAAAGTTCAAGGGAATGTCAAATGAAGAAAAAATTCACCCCATGCAGTTCTTGTCACTAATTAAATAAGGAAACTTGTACAAATGAGTGCAGATGGTCAGTGTCAATGGTCAAGTGTTTTTCACCATTTAACTGCTTTTTTGCAGTTTGTTTGAGGTTGATTTCATATGAGGTCACGCAAGCTGCATAACTGCACTGGATAATTACAGAGTGCTTATGAAGGGCAGAATGTCTGCATATAGATATTTTAACTTTTTCAACTGATTTCTCACTGAACTCTTTTTCAGGCTGGTGAGCTGGATGCTGCTGAAGTTCTTCAGTTTGATCTTCTGCAGTGTACAGGTCAACCTCAACCAGATGGCAGCTTTACATCGTGCCACACAACTGGTAAGCACACATCCAGGCTTTAATCCTTCACCCCATTCTCTTATATAACCTGTTTTCCTCCCTATAGGCATCCTGTGATTCATACATTGCATGCTTTCATTCTTCCTATATCTCATAAGCCTTTACTGCTTTTCTTCTTCCACCTCAAATTTTCTTCAAGTTTCTCCTTATTTATTTATTTATTCCCCCCCCCATGCCACACACACACACATTTGCAGTGTTTTTCTGAACCAAACTCAATTATTCTCAATTTTGCTGTGTGCTATTGCGATTTAAATATATGAAGCTGAAGGCTGCTCTCTATATCAAAATGCTCTTTTTGTGTGTGCCTCTTTCTTTCTCCTTCTCTCAACCTATTGCTCCATTTATCCTGTTTACACATTTATTTTTATTGCAGTACAGTTTTCCACCTCAGGCTTTCGGTCACACATAACTCTTTATATGGAAGTAAAAGCACACTTTGAAAAGCTTTTTTTGTACCATTCAATTGGTGCAAGTGCAATATGAAACAAAACATCACAGAACCGATTAGACCTCATCTGCTGTTTGATTTTATGACCAATTAAACATCCATCCCGCAACACCACCAGAAATCATCTCTTTGGCCTCAGTCCATGTGTATCACTCCTGAAAATATTGAGCTCACCTGCAGATCAGATACTCACTGCCCACCTGAGCAGCACAGATACATTTGTGCAACACTCAGTTTAACTCCACAAAAAGACAATTTGAAAGAATTCAGAATGAATATTGCAATTTTGTTTCCTTGTTTTCCAGTAAAAAAAATAATTAAAACAAGCTATATACTTAAATTTCTAGATGTTATTGGGCTGATCTTATGAGTGTTGATGGTTACTTTTATAGATAAAAATAACTGTATTTGCAACATTCTCGGTTTTTTTTTTTTTGCAGTGTTTTAGCGAAAGTATCAATCTATTTTGCTGCTCACCATGTTTCTGCTATTGTAGTTAAAATAATCACATCTACAGCTATAGCTTTACAGTATGTCTTTACCAGGGGAAAGAAGCAACATCCACACAGAGGAAAAGAATGAATCATGTTTGGCTATAGATAAAAATATTAGCGAATATAGTGCCAAATTACCATAAACGTCCCTGAGCGCTTGCTGTGTATAGCTCTGTTGCTTTGACTTGTTGCTCACTTTAAAGAGGTCATGAACTGAGAAACCCAAATTCCCTTGATCTTTTGACATATAAGAGGTCATTGTACTATAAAAACAATCTGTAAATTTTAGAACTCAGTTGTTATTTCTAGTTGGTCTAAAAACTGGTTATATTGAGGCCAATCTGCCAAAATGACAGTTTGTGGAATGTACCACTCTATGATGTAATAATGTGGCTAAACACCGCCTTCACAGAAGATAAACGCCTGCTTCTACATCGCTGCCGGTTTAGCCCCGCCCACCGATTTGCACACATAGTAGGAAAAAGCAGGTTGACACAGAAACCAAACAATAAACTTTATTTTTAATGAAGTTCCAGACCGCATCTGTAAGAATTTGGCCATTGTTCATTTCTTTTTACTGCGGATTTGTTTATAAACAAGGCAAAATTAGATTTTTAGAAAGATTAAAACTTAAAGACTATATTGGATCTGATGTCGCAAATGAGTAACTGACAACTGAGTAACTGACTGCGTTCAGATGAGGGGGTTAAAACAGGACAGAAAATAGCCTGTTACTTCTAAATTGTGATGTTTTTTATGCAAATGTCTTGGTAGCATTATAAGTGGACCTCAGAACAGTACAAAATAAAAAAGAAAGGAAGTCTATGACACCTTTAAACCATAGAAACAGTAGGCAAGAGAGACACCACCTCCTGCTGTCACTTGTAACCACTGGTGTCACTGAATGTTCACCCAAAAATGAAAATTCTGTCATCATTTACTCACCCCAAGTTGTTCCAAACAGTTTCCGGTAGCCATTGACTTCCATAGTATTTTTTTCCATTCTATGGAATTCATTGGCTTTCAGCAACTGTTAGGCTACCAACATTTTCAACATATCTTTTTTTGTGATCAGCAGAAGACAGGTTTAGAACAAATTGAAGGTGAAGAAATAATGACAGAATTTTTGGGAGAACTGTTCCTTTAAGAAAAAATAATAATTTATACACTGTTTTATACAGTGTCTGTATAAAAAAAAAAAAAAAAAAACCCTTTTGCCGTGTGGAATCTAGGTATACATAATTTATGATTTATAAGTAGATTATTATGGGTAGAGTACTTGATTAGAGTTATGATGAACAATGTTGTGTTTGCTATAATAGGGTTATTATGTAATCTTTAACCTGCTCTTGGGTCTTAATCCTCAGAAGTTTGGGGATATTAGCATAGTTGGTACAAAGGTTCTGGAAAAACAATCTCAGTGCCATTTTCTGAAGTACAAAAACAGTTCATTTACAGGTTAATTCTCAAGTATGCACTTACCACAGAACTGTATTTCTGACTGCGCTGAAGTGTCCTCTCATTTTGTTTGTATTGCAGAAATATCCACTGGTCTATGTGTGTGTTCGGCAGAGCGGCATCGATCAAGCTCTCATTTGTCTGACTCTTTTCTGCCACAACTTGAGGGTTCCCTACACCATTTACCCAGCCCACTTCCGACAAACCTGGCTAAGGTGTATATATATATATATATATAATATATACACACACACACTTTCAACCTGCAGTGCCCACAGAGGTCTAGTTTGTTTAGAAACCTTCTTAGCACATACCCCCACAGTTCACATCATTTCCTGCCCTCTACCAGTGTAAATTTACATCACAGCTCTGTTTGTGTCAGTAGCGCTGGTTTTGTTAAAAAGAAAGGTCTTGTTTGTTAGTTTCGTACTAGTTTGGTGCAAACAGCAGTTTCTAAAGCGCACTGCCAACTTATTCAGCCAACAGAAGCACCTGTACACATTTAACAGGGCATAATGGTTTGGTAAGTAATGAAGCATACAATTCTTCAAGAATCATGGCACAGAGTGCTGGAAACGGCAGTCGACCGCAGCGAGGGATTGGTGGGGGTAAATAGTTTCCTCCTGCAGGTAACGGAAGACTTAGACTCCAGGCCGCGGGGAGGTTTGTGCTTTGTTTACAAGGCTACATCAATAATTACTTAATAGCTGTTTATACAGATTGATGTGTCAGTAATTGTTAATGTATTTATGATATGCATCAAACTTATGATTCAATGCTTGATTGATTGTCACTGGATGTGGTGCACATATGAATACAAAATATATAGAGTAGATCAGCTTAATTCACATTTTCTGAAACCAAATTAGCAGTATGTTTTGGTCCAAGTTTCAAGTGTACCATGAATACACTAGAAAAAAATAAGAATTGAAACTTTTGAAAGAAGAGTTAAATATATTAAGTAGACATGTGGGTGTCCACCTGTTTTTTTTTTACTCTTTCAAAGGCCTCTAGTTATCCTAAACAGCAGGAGATATTTTCAGCATTTCAATACATACGTACGTAGTATACTTTTTTATAAACAGAAAGTGGGTGTATTGCTAAAAGTAATTTTGTGATTTAATTTTGTGAATCATTAATTTATCAGTAAGAAGAAATACAGCTGATTTTAGATGATTTTTCATCTAATTTCAGTTTCCTTTTTCTTTATTATTATTTTTTTTTTTATTGAATATAAGTGATACATCCATCCATTCTCCAATCCTCATCCTATGTAGGGTCATGGGTATGTTATTGTTAGATTATTTTAATATACGAATAATAACTTATTAATTTAAAAATGGCCTTTTGGAAATTTAATAACTAATAAAAGTAGTGAACTAATAAAACGACTTGTTGGTTTGAATTGGCCTAATGGCACAATCAGTCACTGAACAATTTGGTGCAATTATTGTATTATTTAATTAACCACACTTTTTTCAAAGTATTAAAATAGTCGCTAATGGAATTAAGGAAGCAGAAAGAGTAATATGAACTTGTTGATTTTGTTGTGATTCCCATCCTTTTTTTCACAGTGCTAAGTTACTTCCCCAGGGCTTTTGACAGTGTGAATTATGCTGGATTAAGTCTAAACAGTACCGTAGCAGAATAGTGATAAATGGTCATGTTATGTGGATGAATCAGTGCATCGTAAACACAGTTTCAGGCACTAGCAAAAAGGCCTTATCCACTAAACAGCAGACTCAATTACCCGCGATCAGCCGGCGACACGTTTATGAGGGTCGTGCATTAAAACGTAGCTGGTATTTATCAACATCACTGTATGACACATTTGTTATAGCTGTTAGAAAGTATCTGATAAAGTGCCATTATGAAATATGTGCTTCTCCTGCCTTTTGTATATTAAACAAAGCAGAAAATGCATAATGGAAATCAGACATTAAACAAAAAGATAAACATTAGTATGTCAGTGCAATATTGCATAACATACATAAATTAACTAATAGATAATAATTTTATCAAGATTTTAACAAATAATATATCAAGATTTCAACAAAAAATACCTTAAATATACAAAAACTATATATTCAAACTGATCTTTTCAACTTTAAGAAAAAAATAAATTTTTAATAAAGACATTAATAAAGAAACTAAAAATTCCTACAATTATCATCAACTTAACATTCATAAAAAATTTCCTGAGTGGCAAATGGCAATGAATGACATAATAATGTCACTAAACGATTCCTAAGTAAAGTCTTTTCAACTTTTGGTGTTCATAAAAAAAAAAAAAAACACACACAGGTCAGTCATCACTGTTTTCAACATTTCCTGAGTGGCAAATCAGCATATTAGAATGATTTCTCAACATTTCCTGAGTGGCAAATCAGCATATTAGAATGATTTCTGAAGTATCATGTGACACTAAAGACTGGAGTAACGATGTTGAAAATTAATCTTAGCATGAAAGGACTATTACATATTATAATATATTCAGATAGAAAACAGTTACTTTGAATTACATTAATATTTCACAATATTACAGTTTTTACTCCATGTTGACCCCAAAGCTTTGAACGGTAGTGTAATTAGAAACATAAAAGTAAGGCTTGCTCGTCCTGTGACTTAAAAGACTTCATGATGATGACATTTCCAGAAAGTGAATATAGTCAGTATCCTTGCAGGTTTTTACAGTGCATTCTGGTAATTTCTTGGCAAGAAAAAAATTGCAGTTCTGGAGCTATTTTGATAGTAAATTGCACTAGAAATGGCTGAATCCTTAGGCAGTGCACTTACTACTGAACTAAGGGACAAATTGAAACACACCCTGTGAAATTCTGACCTTGTCTCTAAATAGACATCAGGGAAGAAATAAAGTGCTGTGAAAGTGCAGTATATGGCCCCTTTAAGTCTCATCTATGTTGTTATTTGTTGGATGAATAACCTAAAGGAATGTCCCATTAGTCCTGTTAATTGAGGCCGTTTTGTCTTCTCAGGTCCATCCTTCAGAGGCTGGGTGTCATCTTGCTCCCAGAAGGCTGTGGCTCAGAGCGAGACGCTAAGATGGACAGCCTCTATTCTCCAGTCATGACCTCTGTAAGCCCCCACAAAGGCTGAGTGTGCTGTTCTGCTTGAATTGCCAAGATTCAGCATACGATAAGACAAGTGAAACAGACTGTCGCTTCAGGCGCTGAGCTGCCGGACCATACTTAAAACGTGTGCACAGACACACTGTTTTTGAATCCCATTGATAGCGGTTTTAGTCTCGAGACGGACAGTCACCCGTGTTTTCGGGGCAGGTGAGGCTGCATTAGTAACCTGCCCTTGATTGGCGCAGCGGTTCCCATGACGATGGGGCACCTGCGGACTGCAGATGTTTCATTGGGAGGTTGCATGAGTCGCTGAACCCATTACTCTGCCTCACTGATGCCTGGAGGTAGATAATAGCTCTCCTCAGCCTCCAGATTTACTGTCAGAATCACACTGTTATCTGAGTTTCTTGAGGGAATGTATTATTAGCCATTTACAAGGAATATTTACAAGAATTTGGACATTGTGATCCTCAGAGGATTTGGCATAATCTGCATTAGGATCTTGATTGCAAGAAGAGCTGATATTAGTATTAATATGAAGGGCTTTGATTAGATATGTGCATATGTACGGCTTCTGACTGGCGTAAATGAACAGAGGAAATAATCTGTCATGCCTGGAATAGCATATGAGCTTATCAGGCTTCTCAAGATGGATTTGGGAGAGATCTGGCACAGTGTGTGTGTGTGACAGAGAGATAGTTAAAGAGATAGTTCACTCAAAATTACAAGTTTGTAATTTAGGCACCATTATATAATTCAAAACTTATGTGACATACTTTCTTGCATGAATGACAAAAGGAGAAATTTCTGCAGAGCATTGATGCTGTTCTTTCTCATATTTGAAACAGACAGTGAGCAGGGACTGTTAAAAGGGTAGTTCATGCGAAAATGAAAATTGCCATTAATTACTCACCCTCATCTCATTCCAAGACTTTAAGAAATTAAATGAGACCTGAGAGATTACAGTCTCTCCAGTCAAAGTCTTTTCCACCACAACTTTGATACTTATAAAAGGTCATACGTTTATTGTAAAAGTAATCCATATGATTTAAACAGTTTAATCCAATGAAGAGTTATGATTGCTTAATTTAGGCTTTTAATCACATATATACATTAATCAACCCACATACATAAAGCACATCAAATATAAAACAGTTCCATACACTTACATGGTGTTTCACTTAATATAGCTTTGAAGCACACAAGGACCAAAATCCTATTCAGTAATATTACTAAAATTGAAATAAATAAGAAATAGAAAACTAATCATGACGAACACAAAACTATTATCTAATACCACAACTAAAATTAAAGTGACTTTTTTTTATATAAAAATAAAAGCTAATTCAAAATTAATAATCTAATAGTATATAAATAATACTAAAATAACACTGGTTTGAATACGCACAAGCATGTTTAAAATTTGAGAGCTAGGTTTTAATAATGGCTTACAGTTCAACATTACTTGGAATATAGCGCATGAGTCACATGAGCCATTTCTGTGGAGCTTTCTTGCCCATTTTGGGCCGTATGGGTTTAGAAGGATGCGAGGGTGAGTAAATGATGACAGAATTGTCATAATGCTTTGTTCAAGCATGAGAAAAGTACCATTTGATTCTATAGAAGTGTCACTTCTCTCTTGCTATAGCACATTATATGATTCTCTTCTCACACACAGATGCTTGCTTTGAACATACAGGCTTTCAGTTAGATTTTTATTGGACTGATTTTGCAGATATTGCAGTTAATTTTTTCTGCTTCATATCTCTTCCTCGTCATAAAACTGTCCAGCCTCTCTGGTTTCCAACAAACATTTTTATCCATCATTTCTCCTCTTTTGTTCCACTTCACAGTTTATTGGCGAGCTGTTACGAGAGGGGGCCGCAGTAAGCGTGGGCATCTGTATGTCCGGAGGTCACAGCGGGCAGTGGCTAGCACGTGTACATCAGGCCATCAGTGACGGTCTAGTGCCTGATGTTAGCGTTGTGCCAGTGGGCATTTCCTACGATTGCCTGCCACGCTATTTTACACGTCCACAGGTGACAACCTTAGTATTAACAACACACTCCATTCCATAATGACCTCTATCAGACCATCACCATTAGCGCATGGGGCTATTAAACAAACCAATAAACAAATTACAAACACAAGTAGATTCACATTTACCTGACAAAGGCAAACACGATAATGGTGCTCATAAACACAATGAGCATGGACTTTGCCAAACTCTTAACTCAGTATTAAACTTTGTGATGTAACCCAGAGTGATGCCTAAAAACAAGCAGCTCGTTTTGGAAAGGTGTGCTATTGCTTATTGAAGCGATCTGACTATTTTCACCTGCCAAACAATAAAAAAAAAAAAAACGCTGCCTCATCATAGTTGCAACAAACCCCATTGAAAGTAATTAGTTATAATTATAAGAAATTATCACTAAAGAGGGTCACACACCGGACGAGAAGCATGTTGCGCCACATCTTTAAAATTCTAACACATTGTTTTCTATCAGTGTGCGCACGCTGGCGGCACCCAGCAACAACTCTATGGAAGCAGATTAGTCTCAAATATAATTCACGCAAAAAACACGATTCACACATGCGTAGACAATTTCACATGCATGAAACCTAATTCACGTACACACAAAAAAAATCACGTGCGTGAAAAAAAAATATATATTCACAAAAAGCAATTCACATGCGCAAAATAAAATTATATATTCATAAAATACATTTCACAAATGCAAAACACAATTCGTAGATATACAACTGTGCACAAAAACCTTTGAATGTTTAAAATGTACTAGTGTCTGAATGTACAAATCGTCATTTACTACGAATCCACTCGGATTTGTGTGTGTGTGTTTTTGAGACTTTCCTGGCAGAGCTCTCTTCCCACGTGGGTCTGTCGTACTCTTTAGCCAATCAGATGCGAGCTTACCATTCAACCAATCATATCATAAGCCATTGAGAGTGCATTCAGAATCTCGCAGGCAATCGGGGAGATGTCAAGAGAGATGCCCATAGAAGCCCTGGCGTTACATTTTAAAATACTATACAAAATAATTAATCAGAATACTTACTCCTGCTCACTCACGCCAAAGAACTCCCCGCTCAAGCTCGCCGTCTCTGCAAGATTAACGATGGCACGCACAGCTACTAAAAGATTTACATCTGTCAGACAGGTTTTTGACGTCATCAAGCTTAGTTTGAGTCTGCGCGTCAGAAACGGAAGTGCTAAAAATCACTAAAAATGGGCTTCACTTGTCTCAATTGAGTTCCAATTGGGTCGCTGTGTCCATTTCTTTTACTGTCTATGGGATTACTGATGTAAAGGCTTAATTTCCGTTCTAATTAATCCATATTGCGCAAAAGGTGCGCAGAATCGTGCTCCTTGAATGCACTCTCAGTGGCTTATGATATGATTGGTTGAATGGTAAGCTCGCATCTGATTGGCTAAAGAGTACGACAGACCCACGTGGGAAGAGAGCTCTGCCAGGAAAGTCTCAAAAACACACACACACAAATCCGAGTGGATTCGTAGTAAATGACGATTTGTACATTCAGACACTCGTACATTTTAAACATTCAAAGGTTTTTGTGCACAGTTGTATATCTACGAATTGTGTTTTGCATTTGTGAAATGTGTTTTATGAATATATAATTTTATTTTGCGCATGTGAATTGCTTTTTGTGTGTACGTGAATTAGGTTTCATGCATGTGAAATTGTCTATGCATGTGTGAATCGTGTTTTTTGCGTGAATTATATTTGAGACTAATCTGCTTCCATACAACTCAGCACTACACGGTGCAGTGCTGCTCTGTGCTTCTTGTCCGGGGTGCAACGCCCTTATGGGTCCTATTAACCACCCAGAACACCCTAGCAACCACTTAGCAATGCCCTAGCAACCACACAGAACACTCTACAGACCAAAACATGGTAGCAACCACACAGAACACTTCAGCAACCACTTATCATTGTCTTAACAACCACAGAACACCATGACAGCCATCCAAACTTAGCCCAACTTAGCAACCACCCAGAACTAATTAGCAACAACTTACCATTATCCTAGCAACCATCCAAAACACCCTAGCAACTACCCAGGACACCCTAGTGACTACCTAACAAACAACATTATCCTAGCGACTATACATAATACCCTAGTGACCACAAAGAACTCTATTAATCACCTAAAACACCCTAGTGAACACTTGCAATGTTTTAGCATCCACCCAGAACACCCCAGAACCAACCTAGCAATGTCCTAGAAAAAAATATAGTGTACTAGCAACCACACAGAACACCTAAGCGACCACCCAGAACTCCTTTACAAACACCCAGCTTTATCCTTGCAACTATACAAAACACCCCAACAAACATTTAGCATTGTTTAACAACCACACCAAACACCCAGCAACCTCCCAGAACATCTTAGCAACCACCTAGCAATGTCCTAGTAAGCAACTTTATCCTGGCAACTGCCCAGAACACCCTAGTGACCACCTAGAAATTTCTAGGGAACCACTCAGAACTCCATTGCAACCGCCTAGCAATGTCTAAGAAACAGTCAATGACAGAAGAAACAGTCGAGCGACAGAGAAGGACAGCAGTTTGTAAGTGTTTTTGCCTCGTTTTGTCATTAGACTACTGCGTGATCATCGTTGCTAGGGAAACTTTGCTTTAATTACTGTGTGTCTTACCCTGGTAAATACGTGTGAATTGTGGCGTTTGGTTTTGCGTTTGCCTATCGCGGGACTGGACAGTTTCGGTCTGCTAAATAGGGAGGCGTGACAAAAGCCAGTAAGCCGGTAAAAAGTACTTAAAGAGCTGTTCTGTAAACTCCTTTAAGAAGAAACGGTCGAGCGACAGAGAAGGACAGCAGTTTGTAAGTGTTTTGCCTCGTTTTGTCATTAGACAACTGCCTTAAACGTGTTTAGTTTGAAACTTTACCTGGTAAGCTTCACAGACCATATTGCTACAATGACCCGAATTGTGGCGTTTTGTTTTTGCGTTTGCCTATCGCGGGACTGGACAGTTTTCGGTCTGCTAAATACGGAGGCGTGACAAGCTGACTTCAATCACAGGTAATCAGGCAAATATATAAGTGGTAGGTGACACCGCGGCAGCGGTCGCGGCAGCCCCCTCGTGTGAAGCCTCCTCGTGTGAAGACCGACGAGTGTAAAGACCATCGACTCTACCTGCGCGACTCCACCGAGCAAGGACACCGACAGGGCACTTGAGTATTGCTTTCCTCCCCTTCAATTTTTGTACAGCTCATCCTCAAATACTTATTTTGGTCACTGGTAGTCACTATGTGCTTTCAGATCTCTACTATCACTACTAACACTCGGAGAGCACGCTATGTACGTCGAAGGAAGGCCTGCCTGACAAATCTAAGGCCTGTCCCTCTGACCTCTACTCCAACGCTTTCTATTCCACTTGGTCTCTGGAACTGCCAGTCCGCTGTTAACAAAGCAGACTTCATTTCTTCTATTGCTACTCATTCTGGTCTCAGCCTCATGGCACTGACTGAGACCTGGATCAAACCTGAGGACACTGCCACTCCCGCAGCCCTCTCCTCTCATTTCACTTGTTCCCACACCCCTCGTACGACTGGGAGGGGTGGAGGTACTGGTCTCCTTATATTGAAAGATTGGAAATTTGATCTTCAACCACCACCTACAGGTAATGTTTCATTTGAATCACATGCTGTTACTGTAACCCACCCTTTTAAAAAATCCCCTTTGTGGTCATTTATCGTCCCCCAGGTCAATTGGGAAACTTCTTGGAGGAGTTGGACGTGCTGCTATCAAACTATCCTGAAGATGGTACTCCTCTGGTACTGCTTGGTGACTTCAACATCCACCTAGATAAAACCCAGGCTGCTGACTTCAACACTCTGCTCGCCTCATTTGATCTCAAGCGAGTCTCTACTACAGCGACTCACAAATCGGGCAACCAACTGGACCTCATCTACACGCGCTGTTGCTCAGTGGACAACACTTTAGTTACTCCACTGCACACCTCAGACCACTTCCTCATTACTGCTAATCTAGCACTTACACCTGAAGCGGCACACGCTCCAACGCGGGTCACCTTTCGACGGAACCTACGCTCACTCTCTCCATCTCGCCTATCCTCTGTGGTTGCATCCTCACTTCCTTCACTCTCGCACTTTTCAGCTCTGGACACGAACAGTGCTACGGACACTTTTTGTTCCACTCTGACCTCTTGCTTGGACAACTTTTGCCCACTGTCGTCTAGACCAGCACGCACCACCCCATCTGCCCCTTGGCTGTCCGATGTACTCCGTGAACATCGCTCTAAACTCAGGGCTGCAGAGAGGAAATGGCTTAAATCAAGAAACTCTACCAACCTCAGTGTGTATCAGTCTCTCCTCTCTTCCTTCTCTGCAAATGTCTTCACTGCTAAAGCATCATATTACCACGACAAGATTAACAACTGTTGTGACGCTCGGACACTCTTCAAAACCTTCTCTTCTCTTCTTAATCCGCCTCCACCTCCTCCTCAATCGACTCTTACAGCTGATGACTTTGCAGTTTTCTTCACGAATAAGACAAGAACCATCAGTGACCAATTCTCCACACCGCAGACTGAGGATAACTTCACAACGACTAATGCTCACTCGTTCTCCTCCTTCTCTCCACTCTCAGAGACGGACGTTTCCAAACTTATCCTGTCCAGTCATCCTACTACTTGCCCACTGGATCCGATACCCACTCACCTCCTTCAAGCGATTTCTTCTTCAGTCATACCTTCACTTACTCACATTATCAACTCCTCTCTTCACTCTGGAACATTTCCCTCAGCATTTAAGCAGGCTCGGGTAAGCCCACTGCTGAAGAAACCATCTCTAAATCCAGCACTTCTAGAAAACTACAGACCGGTATCCCTTCTTCCATTCATTGCAAAGACACTCGAACGAGCTGTGTTCAACCAGCTCTCTATGTTTCTTGTACAGAACAACCTCCTGGACAGCAACCAATCTGGCTTCAAAAGTGGCCACTCAACTGAGACTGCCCTGCTCTCGGTTACAGAAGCCCTGCGACTGGCAAGAGCAGCTTCAAAATCCTCAGTTCTCATTTTGCTGGACTTGTCTGCTGCTTTTGACACTGTTAATCACCAGATTCTCCTGTCCACCCTCAGAAAGATGGGCATCTCTGGAACCGCTCTCCAGTGGCTTAACTCCTACCTTTCTGATAGATCCTTCATGGTGTCTTGGAGGGGTGAAGTTTCTAAGTCACAACAACTTGCTACTGGGGTTCCTCAAGGCTCAGTACTTGGACCCGCTTCTCTTCTCCATCTACATGACGTCATTAGGATCTGTCATTCAGAAGCATGGCTTTTCCTATCACTGCTATGCTGATGACACTCAACTCTACTTCTCATTCCAACCAGATGACCCGACGGTAGTTGCTCGCATTTCAGCCTGTCTGAGTGACATTTCTAGCTGGATGAATGACCATCACCTTCAGCTCAACCTTACTAAGACTGAACTGCTGGTGGTTCCAGCTAACCCATCGTTTCATCACAACTTCTCTATACAGCTGGGTTCGTCAACCATAACTCCTTCCAGGACAGCCAGAAACCTAGGAGTTGTGATGGATCATCAGTTAAGCTTCACAGACCATATTGCTACAACGACCCGGTCCTGCAGATTTGCCTTATACAACATTAGGAAGATTAGACCCTTCCTGTCAGAGCAAGCCACCCAACTTCTTGTCCAAGCTCTTGTTCTCTCCAGACTGGACTATTGTAATGCTCTTCTGGCGGGCCTTCCTGCATGTACTATCAAGCCTCTACAACTGATCCAGAATGCAGCAGCGAGGGTTGTCTTCAATGAGCCAAAAACAGCTCATGTGACTCCTCTCCTCATCAGGTTACACTGGCTACCAGTAGCCGCTCGCATCAAATTCAAGGTACTGATGCTTGCCTACAAGACGACCACTGGCACGGCGCCAACATACCTAAACTCACTAGTTCAGTCTTATGCGCCCTCCAGAAGTTTGCGCTCTGCAATTGAACGACGTCTTGTGGTGCCATCCCAAAGAGGTTCAAAATCACCTCTCACGGACTTTTTCCTGGACTGCGCCCAGCTGGTGGAAATGACCTCCCGATCTCAATTCGAACAGCTGAGTCTTTACTCATTTTTAAAAAAACATCTAAAGACTCATCTTTTTTGCCTGCACTTAACCAACTAATACTAGTACTTACCTTTTTCTTTTTCTTGTCTATCATATTCAAAAAAAAAAAAAAAAAAAAAAACCCTGGCTACGTGTTCTGTACTAGACTAACTGAGACTTGTCATAGCACTTGTATACCGTTGTTGTTCTCTCGTTGATCTGATTGTTTCTACTGTTCTCATTTGTAAGTCGCTTTGGATAAAAGCGTCTGCTAAATGATTAAATGTAAATGTAAAATGTAAATGTCTTAACAGCCATCCAGAAATGTTTAGCAACCAGTGTTTAGCAGCCATTAACCACCAACTTTTTTTAGCAACATCCTAGAAGACAACTTTATCTTAGCAACCTTACAGAACACCCCAGCAAGAACTCAGAACACCTTAGCAACCATCTATCCTTAAAACACCCGAAAGACCACCTCGCAATGCCCTACCAAATATCCAGTATTGTCCTAGCAACCACACAGAACACTCTACTGACCACCTATCACACACCAAAAAAACACCAACAATAAAAACCAAAAAACAAAAAAGATCATGACAACCACAGAATACCAAAACTTAGTGACCACCTAAAACTCGTTAGCAACAACCTTGCATTATCCTAGTAACCACCCAGACCACTGTAATGACTACCTAGCATTATCTTAGCAACCATCCTGGCTAGTAACCACCCAGACCACTGTAATGACTACCTAGCATTATCTTAGCAACCATCAAAAAGTGACCTACTCTTTTGACCACCTAGGAACATCCTAGCAAACAACACAAATAATATTATTCTAGCAACCACACAAAACACCCCAGCAATCTCCTAGCATTGTTTTAGCGACCACACCAAACACCCAACAACCACACATAACACCCTAGTGACCACCTAGCAATGTTCTAGAAACCAACATTATCCTAACAACCTCACAGAACATCCTAGTGAACACCCTAGTGACCACCTAGCAATGTCTTAAAAACCACCCAGAACTTTTTAGCAAACACTCAAAATACTATAGCAACCACCTGGCAACATCCTAGAAAGCAACATTATCCTAGCAACCTCACAGAACACCTTAGCAACCATCTAACATTATCCTAGCAACTACCCAAAACACCCTAGCGTCCACCTAGCAATGTCCTCTCCCAAACATCCAGCATTGTCCTAGCAACCACACAGAACACCACAGCAACCAAAGAGCAATGTCTTAGCAACTACACAGAACACTCTAGCAACCACCCAGCTACATCCAAGAAAAGAACTTTATCCTATCAACCTCACAGAGCACTTTAGCCACCACAAGAACTCCTTAGCAACCATCTATCATTAACCTAGCAACTTACCAAAACACTCTAGCGACCACCACCTAGCAGTCTCCTAGCAAATATCCAGCATTGTCCTGGCAACCTCACAGAATGCCACAGCAACCAACCAAAGAGCAGTTTCTTAGCAACCACCTAGCATTGTCTTAGCAACCACCCAGAACACCCTAGCAACAGCATAGCAACACCCTGGCAGCCACCCAAAGTAAGCATTTGAGTCGGGTCAGGAGCAGTGTGTGGGGCGTCCACCCATGTGTAGGTTATTAAGGAACACCGTAGCAACAGCCTAGAACACCCTAGCAACCATACAGCAGTGCACAATAAACCACTCAGAAGTCTTGCATAGGAATTGCACTTCTGTAGTTTTGTATTTGTAATTCCTGAGGTGAACTGATTAATTATATGGTAATAAGCAGCAATATTCAGATAATTAAAATCAGATGGTGTGTTTTTTCATTTTGATTTGATGATTTTTAATATGCAGCTTGTGAGATGTGTTTTCTAACTCAGAAATGGTACAGACTAGAATGTGTCAACTTAGAGAGCAATAAAGAGAAATCTATATTATTGCGTCCATCCATCTCAAATAGACGCCAGTTATTATAGTGATTACAGCCACTAATTTCTCCTCTAATGGCTCTTCACCATTAGATCTCTGTGAAGTTTTCTCTAATTACATTCAATTCATTTGATCAGCATGTGTGAGTGGCAGCATTTGAGTGAGTGTTTTTTCATTTGTTTGTGTGGTCTGGAGGCCGGCCTGATGTCTGCTCTGCGGTTTGCCATCTCCCTGTTGAAGGGTGATCACAGAGGAAGTGTTAGGATCCATTTTGCTCAGGCTTTCTCTCTGAAGGTATGACTCACAAACTGGCTCATCCATACACACATAAATAAAAAAATTATAGTTTCATACAAATGCAGACCCTTAACACAGCGGTTCTCAGCTGGTGGGCGGCCGGACTGTTCTGATAGGGTCACAGATAGCAGGGGAATAATAAATGCAAATAATACAATGCATCTTGCCATGTAATTATGCAGAGTAAGTATAGTGAAACAAATTGTCTAATTAACATTTAAAAGGAGGAGAATAATAAATAACCTTGCAGAATGATCCAGTGTTTGGTAATATTTGGGTTTTTGCAATACCACAATTTGAGTAGTTGTTATCAATACCTTGAATTTCTTAAAAAATATATTTTATGATTTCATTTTGTATACCACTGCAAAATATGCTATTAAATTGAAAATATGCTATTGAACACTACTTTAAAAGGTTAAACATCAATATAATTATTAAGTTACATAAACAAAATGGATTATAGCTTTTAAATACTTCAATACATAGACTTTTCATATACATAGACTACTGTAGACTACTATTTTTGGGTTGGTACATTTTTATTAATACAATTGAATTTTTTTTTTAATTGTATTAATATCTTACAATATTACTGTATTTTGATCAAATTAATGTAGCCTTTGTGAGGGAAAAAAAGACTTATTTCAGAAGCACTAAAAAAAAATCACCGACCCCAAACTTTTGAATGGTAATGCAAGTAAACATTTCTACATTTTCTCAAGTAACTGTTTAAAGTGAACTGGGAGTGATCAAATAAAGAATCAGGAAACAAATTACAAGCAATAGGACAAATAGGACAATAGGACAAATATGCAAATAACTTTTATTTATTGGCATAGTCATTTCCCTAGATATAATACTGGTTTAATGCTGTAGAATCATGGCTTTTGTTTTTATTGATGGTTTATTAAAGCTACTAAAGTTATCCATCCAAGTGAGACATTTTGCTTCATATTATAGTTTGTTTGATACTGAATAACTCAGATACTTACACTGCAAGGCCTAAAACACAGATTCACAATTTTGTTACTGAACTACGTTACTAAAGCATAAGAGACACAAATCTTTGTTGAGAAAACTACATTGTTGGATCTATGCATTAAAATCTATATTGTTTGTGGTAATAGTCAATTTCATGTGTGATTTTAGGTGAAAATTTGTCTACTTGCTGTAGTAAATAAATCTAGTACTGCCATTTGACATCCAAAATCTGAGTCTTGAATCGAATCCCGTGGAGAACCACCTCCTTAATACAACATCTCAGTTTTTGAAGCTTATGTATGAGTACTGTGGAAAAGTTTTACACTCTCTCATTCTCTCCTTCTCTCTCTCAGGAGATGTGCGAGAGTGGAAAGTGTCGTGTGGATGGAGGGCGCCCCCTACAGGACCTGCTGTTGACCGCCATACTGCACGACAGGTCACTTCAATCCCTCTGTTGCTGTATACTATCTGCAGCATTTCTCTCTCCATCCATCTCTTCTTATTTGCCCCCATATCATCTTCAGCCCATATGGTCAAAGACGAAAGAGTTCACACATTTCACTTCAAGCCATTCATTCTTCCCGCATCCTTCATTGGGAAGAATGAATGAATGATTTTCTTTTCAATCATGAAGGTCCCTGGAGGTTTGGACCTCCAATTCTTCTTCACCTTTGGGTTTTTATCTGACATGCCAAATTGTTAAGACTAAAAAACAAGAAATACAACAGGAAGAATAAACATTGACAGAAGGATGCTGTTTGAGAATGATGGATGATACCTTTCAGTCCACTTCAGCCAGTTCAACTTCCTGTCTAACTGAGACTCCAGTCTGCTGAATCAGACCTCCAGACCCACGTGCTAAAAAAATGTTTCTGCAGTGCACTCATTTTAAGCAAATCAGATTCTCAGTAGCAGTCAGTTATTCCAACTCCGAATCATAATGAACTGGAATATCCTGGAAAATCTACCAAGAGCTTCTCATCCGCTGTTCAGTCTCTTCCGAGAGCCTCGGGGTCTGTTATATGTTTTAAAGCGGCAAATCCACAGCGGGAGGCCTTATCATGGAGACTCAGCCCTGCGGGCTCGGCATTTGCATTTTGACAGCTGGTAATAATGTATTGTTGTAAAGCCTTTTGTTGTACAAGTTAGGGAGCGAGAACAATGAACAGTCAGGTTACACAGTCAAAAAAGGTATGCAGAGGACTGTAAGGTAAATTTAATGCTGAGATCAAGGCAGTGGGATTTTCAAGGAATAAAACCCCTATATGTATGTGTATATATGAAATGTGATTTGTTTCATCAGGATGGACACTATCTTCAGCCAGAAGGATGTTTCCTGGCTCCTCCCTCCCGCTGTCATGCCTGAACTGTCTCCTGCTGATAGACAGCAGACTATCGCACTGACTCTTCATTTGATGTACTGTGAGTCTGTTTGACACACGCAGGCTCCCAGAGATCAAACTCTTGCACTTTAATAATCACTACTCTATGTATGAAAGTAAGCTTTGTGTGTGTTTGTTTTATTTTAGCTTCAACAACAAGTATGGCCATCATGTCTACCAGTCTGGTGTCCTGTTTGCTGCTCCACAAGCATCGCAAGGTTTTTAAAAAAAACTCCTTTTGGGTTTTAAATCACATTATCATATATCATTTTTTTTTTACTTTTTTATTTAACAAATTTAGTAGTATCCAATAAAACTAAGGTTAATAATTGGCCTCTGTTGGTGCTGTGCAGTGGTATACAGTGCCTTGCAAAAGTATTCATACCCATTAATTTTTTTTTTCACGTTTAGTTCCTGCCTTATTTATATTACTATATTTTTACTATATATTATATTTACTATATTTTAAAATGCTTTAAATTATTTTTTTTCCACATTAATCTACACTCCATACATCATAATGACAAAGCAAAAGCAGATATGTCACAATTTAAAAAATAAAAAAATGCATAAGTATTCAAACCCTTAACTCAGTACTTAGTTGAAGCACCTTTACAGCCTCAAATCTTTTTGGGTATGATGCGACAAGCTTTGCACATTAGCATTTAGCAATTATCTGCCATTCTTCTCCTCACCTCTTCACCTCATAAGATTTGTTAGGTTGGAAGGAGGCAGACACACATTTTCTGGTTTCTCCAGAAATATTTGATTGGGTTCAAGCTCAGACTCTGGCTGGGACACTCAAGGACATTCACAGAGTTGTCTATAAGCCACTTTTGCTGTTTGTTTAGGGTCATTGTCCTGTTGGAAGGTGAACCTTCTGCCCAGTCTGAGGTTCTGAATGCTCTGGACTGGGTTTTCATTAAGGCTATCTTAATATTTTGGTGCATTGAGATTTTCTTCTACTCTGACAAGTCCCTCACTCAGTTCCTGCCACTGAATAACAGCCCCACAGCATGAGGCTTCTACCAGCACACTTTACTTTTGGGACGGTACTCTGCAAGTGATGAGCAGAGCTGGTTTCATGATGCTTAGAATTGAGGTTCATCAGGCCAGAGAATATTGTTTCTCACAGTGTGAGGGTCCTTTAGGTGCTTTTTTGAAAATTCCTAGTGTGTTTTCATGTGTCGAATGATATGACAACTGTACAGATGACTGTACAGAAATTGAAATGTACATGTAAATGCTAATACACACTACATACACAGTCATACAATGCTAATGTTTTTAACATAACATTTTGAGAACAAAGCATAACAATAACAATAATTTGCATGGTTTGATGTGATATGAGCTAAGTAATTGTTAGACCTAAAGGGTTATTTCACACCAAAATGAAAATTTTGTCATTAATCACTTACCCCCAATGTCGTTCCAAACCTGTAAAAAGCTTTGTTTGTCTTTGGAACACTTTTTTTTCTCAGTTGGTCAGAACAAAAGTAGCAGACTTGTTACTTACTTGTTAAGATGACAATGTATATTATTTGGGTCATATTTCCAAGACGTAGGCTAGAATCTGTGAAGAAAATAATTCCGCAAATTGCTGCAATTGCAGGTTTCAAACACAGATGGCGAAAAAGAGGCAAAATTTACGGACTGCAGCTTTAAAATACTTACTTCAACACAAGTGTTTATGTGCTTTATGTATTAAACAATGTTGCATTAAAGTAAGTGTCTACACTGTGTATTAATAAAAGCCTAAATATGCTGTATATTGACCACTACGTTAAAATAAAAATTATTTAATATCAGCTCTATTAACCAATAAAAATGACTGGAACTCTTTTATAATAGTACATTAATTGGTTTATTAAACCTCCACTGGTTTTAGATGATTCATACAAGCATCAGACATGGTTCTGCTTTAATGACGTTGCTAATGATTGTAATGATCTTCTCCCTCTTTCTCAGGGTGTGCGTGTATCCATGCTGTGCAGGGACATCTGTTGGCTGTTGGAGGAGGTGTTGTTTAGAAACACAGACGTGGGTTACGGTGGCTCTCTGGTCGGGCTGGTGCATCACGCGCTCTCTCTGCTCCGCCCGTATCTGCTCCTGGCTGCAGCTCCGCCCACAGGAGAACCCATCATCGCACCCCGGCCCGATCCAGACTCTCTGCTCATACTGAGCCAGCACTGCGATTCGCTCACTCACGTCTTCATACACGAGGCTGTAGGAGGTGGGCAGAGTGTGTTAAAGATTGGGTGGAGGCAAGGAAACTTGCTGTTGGCGGTGTCATGCACCTGTCTTTTTTGAGGAGGCATTAGTGGGAGTTCTGGCTCATTTGGTATACGTTGGCAAGATAAGACATGATGACTAAACAAAAAGAAAACTTGGTAAACCAGTCATAATGGCCAATTTTTCAAAATTGAGATTTATACATCAATACATTTATACATTGTTATGATAGGACAATATTTGGCTGAGATACAACTATTTGAAAATCTGGAATCTGAGGGTGCAAAAAAAATCTAAATATTGAGAAAAACACCTTTAAAGTTGTCCAAATGAAGACCTTAGCAATGCATATTACTAATCAAAAATAAATTTTTAATATATTTACAGTAGGAAATTTACAAAATATCTTAATGGAACATGATCTTTACTTAATATCCTAATGATTTTTGGCATAAAAGAAAAATCATTAATTTTGACCCATAAAATGTATTTTTGCCTATTGCTACAAATATAGCCCAGCGACCTAAGACTGGTTTTGTGGTCCAGGGTCACATTTGTGTTCCCAAGATGAATGAAGGTCTTGTGGGTTTGGAACAACGTGAGTGTGAGTAATTACATTTTTTTACATTCGCTAGGATGCATTTCTCAATATTTTGGTCACTTTTTCAAAACTCTTCACATGGTGTGCACAACAGTATTCGATGTGGGCTAAACTGTGTATCATTTGTCTTTGTTTTGGCACAAAGTGCATTCAATAACTACATCATTCAAATGACATACATTTTTTTCTCACTCAGAAAATAACTACGGCAAAACTCTATGTACCTACAAGCCAGTTTCCACCTGTTCACATACTCTTTACAAAACTGTTAAGCCTAAGTTCAAAACCTAACATAATACAAAAATGAATGACATAAATTTGCTACATTTCTACAGGAATACCATATTGAAATATATTCTGAATTTAAAAACAAAGCAAAACAATCAAAGCAATCTGATATAGTCGAAAACCTACACGTGTTAGTTTTCGAATTCATTACCATCTATACAAAAGGGGAAAACTTACAGTAGGAATAATTTTGCACTGTAATGCAAACATGAACTATGTAACATATACTGCAGTGAATTAAAAGCAATAGTGTTGATCTTGTTTTGAAATTTTACAAAAGCAAACATTGCATAATGCTACCTGTTGTTAGTGTTTTAGGTCAGTGTTTTATGAGTGACAAATGGTAGTTTGAAAGCCTTTGCTAGTGTTATGAAAGAATGAGTTGTTTTCAGACATGTACTGTACGAAATGTTCTGGTAGTTTTAGTGCATTTTGAATGTAAAATTAACTGCTTCGCCAAGCTTAAATTTGGTTAGGAGAACTGTGATGAGCTTTGAAAAAATGACTTTGGTATTGAGAAATGTGTCCTAACGACTATAAAAAACTGTAATGACAGAATTTAAATTTTTGGGTGAACTATCCCTTTAAGGCTTGGTATTGATAGAGATTTTCTGATTTGAATCCGATTCTTTTGGATATGTTTCTGTTATAATGTTTAATTCGTATATACTGTATTCTCCTGTTGAAAAGTTTGGAGTAAGAAAGATGTTTGAATATTTTTGAAAGTCTTTTATGCTCAACAAGGCTGCGTTTATTTGATAAAAATACAGTAATATAGTGACAAAAACAGTAATAATAATAATACTTTTTTACATTTATTTTATGTATAATATATAATCATTTTATTAAATATTATTGGAATTTAAATTAACTGTTTTTTATTTTAATGTTTAAAAATGTAATTAATTCCTGTGATGCAAGCTGAATTTTCAGCGTCATTACTCCAGTATTCAGCGTCACATCATTAGAAATCATTCTAATATGCAGATTTTCTGCTCAAGAAACATTTCTTACAATTTTGAAAACGCTATGCTGCTTAATAATTTTTTTTTTTTTTTTTTGTGGAAACCATGATAATTTTTTTCTTTAAACAGAATTTATTTGAAATAGAAGTCTTTTGAAATATTACAGGTGTCTTTACTGTTATTTTTCATCAATTGAATGCTTCCTTGCTGGTTTAAATTGATTTCTTTGAAAAATAACCTTAAAATAATTTTGGGATTCTAAAAATCAATATTGAGATAATTCAAACGAAGATAACACAAAATAAGAAACTTTATATTTTTACCCAGTATTTAATATTACCCAGTCAATTGTAATAAATTTTCAGTTTAAAGATTTGCAGAAGATTCAGATTGATTTGACCAAATTTACACGAATCAGTGATTGTTTTAAACAAACACTTATTTTACCAACAATCATTTTGGAATTTTTCCTTTAAAAATACAAGATAAAAGTAACTTTTTAAACAAAAACTCCACTTGGTTCAATAATCTGAGGGTGCACGTGCCCGGTTTGAATGGGCCTGCACTTCAGGGTGTTGATGTGTTTTGGTTGAGTCATGTTTGCACCACAGCAGGGTTTATTGACTGTGCTAATCCTGAAAGGTGTGTGTGTGTGTGTGTGTGTGTGTGTGTGTGTGTGTGTGTGTGTATAGCTTGTGCTGTCTCAGCCATGCTGAGTGAGGTTGTAGGCTGTGGAGGTGGTGGAGACCTGGAGTTTGATGTTGTTCTGGGCCAGGAGGAGCTGACGGAGAAAAGCCTCCAACTCACACATCTACTGTCACCCGGCTTCATACCGGTGAGTCTCACTCAAACACACACAAGGACCCCTTACTATGACGTCTATAATCACGTTGATGCTAGTAGTGATTCATACAGTCGTCTTGTTTGTACGTCAGTCAGTAAAAAAACTCATTTATTTTTCATACTTTCTCCAATTTCTCTCTCATGCTTCCAATCGATCAGTTGCTCCCCATCTGTTCCCTTTATTATTCTCTCTTGATGTCTAGTTTCCCGTTCAAGGGTTCTTCAGTGGTGGGAATAGCATGTGTAATTATTGCTGGCACATTTTACAGTTGCATCAGCAAATAAACACTTGTAAAGCCTGTGAAATGTCAACAAGAACAAAAACACTACACAACTAATTATCTCTCCTCCTGTCTATCTGCTCATATCTGTCTGTCTCTTAGCCGTGTCAAACCGCTCATGGCTTTGCTCTTGATGTGGTGGACAGCATGGTGCGCTGTGGGGTTCTTGTTATGGAGGAGGTGCGATACCTGCATTAACAAACAAACAAACACACACATTTGTTTGTCCTCACACATGTAGCATTTTCAAAATCCCTGGTCATTGAAATGGTTTTTTAAATGGCTGATCCTAATATTCTAGAGAATAGAGTAGTTATCATATACTACAGCGTATTATACACAAATGTATTACTATATTATTTTGGGAATCATGTTTTATAAGATACTTATAATTTGCATTTTTATATATTTACATATTTGCATTTATTTTTGAAGAAACATGGACAGATGATGAATACTTTCAATCAGATAAAAAAAGTAACTGGTATCTTGTTTCTCTGCTTTATAAGTGTTAAACTTGTTAACGAAAACTATGACAAAAATTTGACCTTTTTTCCAATAAGAATAACATGAAGACATCACTGACATCATTAAATGTTAAATGTGTCTATATCAAAATGCAGTATTGTAGATAAACACAAAACTGTAGTTTATAATAAACCAATAAGCCCCAAGAAGCCGCTTCGCGTTGTGCGTCGGATATACGCGACAGACGGACAGGTAAAGAAAGGGATTTGCATGATAAATAATCAATGTCTAACCTGATGAAAAATATTAATTTAATGTTATCCACATTATATTTCATCTGCAGCAACACTGTGAACTTTTATAATGATATTTTACTATTGCATCATTATACAAACACATGAGCAGAGTTCTTGGCATGATAGACCCGTGACTAGCAGATCAACGTGCCTTTTCATTTCTCTCCAATACGGTAGAAAATCAAATTAAACGAAATATGGTGATGTTAACTGTGACAAGATGATTGACAATGCAGTTTAAACAGTGACAGAATGCACGTAACTAAGCAACAGAATGTCCGTTAAAGGTCCCATGAAATCAAAATTAAAGTTAAGGCCCGTTCACACCAAGAACGATAACTATAAAGATAACTATAAAGATAACGATATTAGCGTCCACACCAGCGAACTATATCGTCTGTTTATTCTAAGCGCACCTGCGCCTGCCGATTTATATTCTCGAGCTCGTTGTAGCAGGATTGATTCTGATTGGATGTCAATGTTTGTATCGTTCATCAGCTGGAAAAAAATCGTTCTGAAAAAAATTCCAACGATATCGTTTCTCTGTTCCTTTATCGTTATAGTTGTGGTGTGGACTCTGCTATTCTTTAATATTGAGAAAATTTTTTAGAACTATATCTTTATCGTTATCTTTATAGTTATCGTGCTTGGTGTGAACGGGCCTTAAGTATCAATATGTTAGTCTTAAGGTTATCTATATGCCAGTGTCCTCTAAAACCGTGAGAAAATTCGCAATTAGAAGATACAAGCATTCAAAGCTTGCAGTTCGTCACTTCCGCCAAAATTGATCAACGTTTTTTTAGTTTGACGTCACCTCGTACTTTATCTTCTCAACAAACTTACTGTCCAATCAAATGCTCTCTAGAATCTGAAGCACCTGCACCCGCCCCCTTCACTATAAATAGATGCTGAAGCCGTGGCTGAAATCGGTCACTTCACAGAATTAGTATTTTCTGCACAGTGAATGGCACGTTGTGCACTATATAGGGGAGTGGGAACGATTCAGACAGTGTAAATATGCTTTCCATTGAGGAAACAGAAGTCTGGTTACGCGCTGTGTCACGCTAACCACCGCAGTGCACACACACTCTGCTCCGCTCCAGTGGCACGATAGCACGGAGCGGATCACATGCGCAAGTCGGTGCAGACTACAAAATGTATCGGACATATTTGAATTCTACACAGAATGCTATATTTTATAGCAATATGGTTGAGATTGTTGCTGTCATACCCTGTCAAATGCGGCATTATGCAGCTCAGCGGCTCTGAACGGTCGGCCAAGCTGTGATATAAATGAACGCTATTAAAAAAAGGGGCGGATAGTTCCGGTCCTTGATTATGATTGGTTGAGCCGCGTTCGAAGCTGTTGTATATTATACTACAAACACACCTTTGTAGTGTAATTTACAACAGCTTCAAACGCGGCTCAACCAATCAGAATCAAGGACCGGAACTATCCGTTTTATAAAATAAAATTAATAAACAAAATAAAAAAATAAAGAGGGAAACTTTTGAGTTATCGTTTGTCACCGTGTAAGAGTGTTTATATTTCTGATATCATAATAAATCAGGAAACAAGATGAGATTAACAGTGTGTACAGTATGCTTATAAGTGAAAGTGCAATAATTCTGCACAATCATGAACAGTATAATTTTGAGCAAAATAACTGATTATCAGTTTAACCATTATACAGCATGACTAAAACTATGACTGACTATGTTTTATTAGTGCTGTCAAATGATTAATCACATCCAAAATAAAAGTGTACATTATATACAATATGCGTACGGTGTATATTCATTATGTATATATAAAGACACAGTATATATTTTAAAAATATTCACGTTTATACATTTATGTATTCATAGTCTTGTATTTTATATTATATATAAATATATTTAATATATAAACAACATATATGTACATAATAAATATACACAGCATACACATAAATATAATATAAACAAAAACTTTTAATTTGGATGTGATTAATCTTTTGACAGCAATATTTTTAATAGACTAAAAATAGACAAATTCAGTTTTAGTCAACTAAAACTTGTCTAAACAAAAAACAGGATAAAAATGACTAAATATGATAAAACCTAAAAAGGACATTTAACACAGGACTGAAATGTGACTGTTTTAATAGACTGAAATTCACAGAATTTTAGTCAACTGAATTTGACTAAACAAAAAACAAGATAAGACGACTAAATAAGGACATTTAATAAAACTAAAAAGACTAAATTAAAAAGAGCTGACAAAAAAAAAAAAAAAAAAACCTTTTATTTTGATACTCACACTTTAAAATATGGTAATAGATATTAAAAGTGAAAAAAATGGGTGAAAATTAAGTTTATAATTGATTCTTTGAAAGATGAGGAGTGATGTCAGGATTTAAAAAAAATAATTTAAAGGACCGGGTTTTATATTATAACAGACTGAAATAGAGCATGACAAAATGTCAGCCAATGATTATTTTTAGCGTCATTGATAAGGCTGTTGGTAGTTTTTTGGCACTGACACAAGGGAAACTACAGCTTCTGTTCCACTCGGCCACAGCAGCACACTTATCAGCTGATACCAGTAATCTTAAAATAGAGATATGAGTAAAAACTTGAGATAGATATAAGATAGATAGATAGAGATATAAATGCAGAGACACATTTTTTTAAGCCTGGACAATATACAGTATCACACCCTCACAAATGTAGAATTTCTTAAGTTTACAATGTCAAGATCAAAACAACAAACAGAGAATACAGAGACGTGGCCAAAAATACAGTTTTCACTCCACTGCCCAGACATCTCTCAAGCTCTCAGACTCGATCTAATCTCTGACATGCTGACCGTTCGGTCTATGCCCATTTATTTTCAAGTGCCACCACAGTTTTCAGCTGACTGATTCACAAACACCCTCAGACGTGAAAGCTATTTTTGTTTGTATGTGGTTAAAGGTCATTTTAACCCTAAACTGATCATTTTGCAGCTTGTTTGTATGCGGCTTTAGAGATGTGAACTCGTTGTTTGTGTGTGTACATAGGTTCAGAAGGATACACCGGTTTGTGACTTCATGAAGAGGCAAGGTGTGTTGTCATGGGCTGTTTCAGACAACCCTGACCAGAGCAGCGATTCAGACTGTGAGGAACCAGACGCACGCTCTTATAAGGTACACAAACCCACAGACAGCTTTAATAAAATATAGACAGTTATCATCCAGAAAGTTTTGTTTATACATTCAGAGTGTTTTTGGATTTGTTTATAATCATATATTCAGATTCAGAGTACTCACAATCTTTGAACACTTTGGATACAGAGTTCCAGCGTATGGAGAAACACACACAAATACTAACATGCAAACCTCAGACACTGACAGAAAAAACAGACTTAAAATTAAGACAGACAGTTCAGAGATGCTGCACTTGAATTCTGGTGTCTGTCTGCGTGTTGCGCAGTATTTCAGTGTCTGTACGCTGAATTCAGCACAAGAACAGAATATCATGTAGCTTTTAAGTTGGTAAACTATTTTACTGATAAAATAGTCAGAGCAGCACTGACGTGTACATGTGTATGTTTCTGTGTCCTTACTGTTGCGTGTATGCATTTGTATGGGAGAGTGAGCAGGAGAAAGAGTAATAAAATGTAATTTTGTGGCAAAAACTTGGAAATAATTTGTCATTTTTATCTGGTTGTTTACTGTATTTATTTGCTTGGTCAGTGTTGTTGTGGGTTTTGGTTTTTGCTGCTATAAGGCTGTAAGGACCTGAAATCATTTGGCGAAGTGATATAGACATGTAATGCTGTAAAGAGACCTGCTTGGAACTACTTTCACTGTGTGTTTCCCTGAAAATAATTGCACACCTTAGAATGTTCAACAGCCAATCAGATTCAAGCATTCAACAGCGCCGTAGTATAATGACTAAATATATACCATTCAAAACTTTGGGGTTGGTAAGATTTTTTTAATGTTTTTGGTTAATGTTTTATGCTCACCGAGGCTGCATTCATTTTATCAAAATCAGAATGTTGTAAAAAATAAAAATGTACAATAAATATTTTATATTTTAACATAATTATAATTTATTCCTGTGAAGCACAGCTGATTTTTCAGCATCATCACTCCAGTCTTCAGTGTCATATAATCCTTCAGAAATCATTCTGATATGATGATTTACTGCTCAAGACACATTTATTATTATCAGTGTTGAAAACAGTTTTACTGCTTAATATTTTACAAATTATGACAATTGAAGCAATCGAACCAACAAAATGTTTCTTAGAAACATGTTAAATGTTATTTTTTTATGAGGAATATTTGATGATTGAATAGAATAATTGAAGTGAATTTTTTCTTTCTTTCTGAAAGTCTATAAATACGCCCAAACAACATCTGTTACCTAACTAATAATGACCTTTGCACTTTTCCACTGTCCTCTACCCTTCTGCTGTCTTTTCTCTCTCTCTCTGCTTTCTAGTTGAGTCAGCCGTCTCAGTGCCCGGAGCTGCTGTTCTTTCTCTGTAGTTTACTGAGTGTCCGGCTGAGAGCTCTGTGCTGGGCGCTAGAAAGCCTCCATTACCTCCCCTCACCTATCACAGGTCAGCACATATACAAACTCTGGCCTCTGGCCAAACAATGCCGTTGCCATGTGTGATGAGTAAGTGTGCTTTGGCAGCATCTCTGTCACTATTCACACAGAGTGTGAACAACTAAGTGTTTATAACCTAAAAATTGTTTATGTTAGAGAGAGACTGTTTGAGCCAACTACATGCACACTTGAAGAACCGAGCTCAACTGGACAAAGCACACTACGGTAGGAGATAAAAACACATTTTTCAATTTCCACTCACCACCATAAGGCTGAAGGATTTGCCAGAGTTTGCATCTTAGATCCACATTGAGATCTGTTTTAACAGAGAACATCCATCTTGACTGATCCAATCACAAGTGGTCAGCTTAGGCAATAAAAACAGATCAGACAAAAACCTGACAGGCAGTTGGCAGATGAGTATATCCAGTCTCCCAAGAAAGCCTCTCGACCTTAAAACTGAATCGAGTAAAGATGTTTTCCTCTTTGCTTTTGCAACATGGCATTCTTTTGGGAAGCGGTTGGAATACACCACTGAAACAGATGCTGTTTTTTTTTCTTTGCAAAAACACTTGATTTCATCAACATACTTAGCTTTCACTGTTAAGGTTTCACATTGTATGATGTCATTGTGTCACAATTCACCAGTGCATAATCAAAATATGCTTTTTCTTAAATGCAAAAGAAAGGACTATGCAATGATGACGTAGTAACAGAAATAATTGTTGTTGTTTTTTTGGTTGTTTGTTTTAAGCTAAACTGCTAAAAGACCAAACCAAAATTAGCAAAGAGGAATTTTTTAATTCTTTAAGAATGCCATCCCTACTTAGAAATCCTGTCAGGAATGGTCACAGAAAATGGGCTTGAGTCATGTTACCACTTTGTGTAAAGCACTTGTGATCGGATCACCGAACAGATCCCCAGTAGCTACTTTTATATGTATACTAATAATCTAGTAACTGGATTGCCGGCTCAGTCGGACTAAAAGCCTTCATGTCAACACCTGAATTGATCTGATTGAGCTCCATTTAAATAACATTTCGACCAGGTTAAAAGGGGTGGTGTGTAGACCACAGTCAACAGGAAATAATTAACCATGTAAATACTTGAATTTTCTCAATCGGATTAAAAAAATTCTTGCCGTAATGCTTAGGTTTACATATATTTTGCATTGTACGAATGCGCATATATTTATTTTAGCCATGACAACTCTCGGGATAGATTGTTAAGCATTTATTAATGTAAATAGAATGTGCATAGGTTTTGTCTTGGCAGATTACATCTGCTACGCTGCTGCTAGAGAGAGGAAGATCCCCATAGCAGATATAGATACGTGGTGCTGGGGAGGTGTTAGCATGAGGACACGCATAGCACGGAGACATAGCATTCACTGAATACGTCCTGATTATAAAGGTTTATGGTAATGAATACATAAATCCGATTGACTGGGAACATGGAATTGAATAAACCAATTAGAACACAACTAAATAATTACTAAATATTTCTTCAAAAATATTCTTTTGACATACAGGGGTAAGAAAAATATGTGAAACCTTTGGAATTAGTTGGTTTTCTCCATTAATTGGCCATAAAATGTCATGTGATGTTCATCAAAACCACAGATATAGACAAACACAATGTGCTTTAGCTAACAACGCTCCAACGATTATAATCTTTATTAAACACATCCCATTAAACATTGACAGTGTACATTCACATATGTACATGAATATTTGAATCGGATTGCAACATTAAGGGTTCTTAAGATCTTTGAGCATAAAGAAGTTTTAACCATTAAACAACCTACATAGATGCTGACAGCTTCACTTCAGCTGCTGATGCTTTATCTTTAATGTATTATTAATCCCACTGGATTTCGATGTGTTACTGAGTAATCTTACTCTCCTGAAGACTAGAGCCTTGATGTTTTATAAGAGAGTTGCTGCACACCAAATTGTGTTCCAGCATTATTAAATAATACTTCAGTACAGAAGTCCTGGTGTCGTGATCACTCCAGCCCTGTATATTGCTTCCATTGTCCTCATTTGTAAATCTCTTTGGATAAAAGCGTCTGTTAAATGACTAAATGTTAATATATATTTGATGTGTTTCTGTGAATCTTCTGTAGAGACCTCATCTATTGACTTGGTGAGAATGGTGCTTCGTACCTTCATTGATCTTGGGGTAAGTGATTCTGTACATCCTGATTTATTATATATATATATAAGCTGTAAATAAAAGTGCAAGGCCAGATTAACGGAGGACAGTAAAATGGAACAATATGTAGCAGTTGTTGTAATAAAGGACAATTAATTTGGCCTCTGGAGACTAAACAGCATTTCTCTGTTCCTGTGCTTTAGGTGTTGATTGAGGACGGACAGAGAGAAGATGTGTATCTAGATGTCAGTCCTCTCTTCTCTCAGTGTGCTCACAAAGAGAAACTCTTGCAGTTTTTCAAACAGTTCATGTATAACTGAAAGAGAAAAGTAAAAGTTTTGAAGAGAAGTCAGTCTCAGCTGGGAATGATGGGAACAGTAAGCACTTCTGAAATTCCTGTTCTGTTCTTCAATGTTGTGTAAATCATTAATTATGAATGCTTTTCTGTGTTTATACATCTGTTTTGCTGAGAGCACTTGCTTTTTGTAATCTACGTGATGCCGAGGTTGGGTTTTTTGTTAGGTTTTGTTGTTGAGAGCCCAGAATTGGTTTCGTTATTGGTTGGATAATGACTATTCAGATGGTTAGATAATGTTCTCTGTTTATAAAGGGCAGATAAATTGCTGCTAAAAGTTTTTCTTTTCTTTCTTTTTTTTATTAGATTGTGTTGTTTATTATTATTCTTTTGTTTAACTGTAATGAATATGTAATGGGCTTGGTTCAGTACACAAGTTTCTGATAATTGACCCAGTTGCAGTGTTTCTGTCATGGTTTGATTTATAGTTTAGCCACACAGCACAGCATATATATGCAAAGATTTTGCATTACCTAAAATATTAAGATGAATTATCACAACCATTTTCTTACTATGCATATTCTGCTTCCATTAGCACAAACACTGAACACCGAAGTACCATTTAACTGATTCTTGAGGCATGGAACAAAAGAGGTCTTGCTTTTACTTGTCTTTAGTTTTAAAAAATAGTAACAGTTGCACTTTAAAATTAATCTAAGATAATCACTAAAATGTGCATATTATTTACTGTAAATTAAATAATTCTTTACAAAAAAAAAAGTATACATTATAAAATTCTGGGAAAAAAAATCTATAATAGAAAATGTAAAAAAAGATCAGTATTAAAAAATGTCTATAATTTTCAAAAAAATAAAAAAATAAAAAATAAAAAAAAAATATATATATATATATATATATATATATATATACACATACATTAAAAATATATGACTACAGAAATGCCATTTAAAAATCATAAAACCAACCTTGTTCATAACAATGTTATATTATAGATATACATTAGAGTATACAATACTTTTGATATGTTGACATTTAATTTGTAAAATATCCAGGAAAATAAAAGTAAATGTAAATGATCACCTCAATCCAAAACAGTTCCTCTGTCTCAATAATCAGTGATTCCAGTGGTCCAGCTGAGTTTCAGGAGGTTTGCTCTAAATGGAGTATTGATGGGTAATAATCATGACGGATGCTACAGAGACAAGCACTGCACTATCACTCCCTAGAAATGACTTTAGCTCTATATATACCCATCTCTTGACAGTCCCATTTATATTTATATATATATATATATATATATAAACACCCATCCATGAAACATGAGAACAGTTCCTGAGTAAATGTGCATTTACACACAACCATTATTCTTGAGTGAGTGGCCTTGCGTGTTCGTCTGAAACACAAAGCTTGTAGCGCAAAAGTGCTGAATAAGCTCTCTAGAGCCACCCAGACAATCGACCCACAGTCTCGCCACACACACACACACACACACACACCGCTAGATGAGCGTGAAAGCTGGAGATGGGAAAAGAATAGGGTAATTAACAAGAAACAAGATGGGCTGAGAAATAACAGTTGGCTGCTGAACTCAGGGATTTATTGATTAACACTTTGCTTTAAAAATCACTTTGTTTTAAAGTTGGCATGAAATGGAAATTCGCCATATCTATTTTGTGAACACATCTTATAGATCTTGTGACTGATTCATCCATGTTTTTTTATCTTCATTTCACTCGATCCTCCAGACTTCTCTCTGGTGATATACGCCAGACATCTCCAATCATTTAGTCTGCTTACTTCCTGCCCTTTTCTTGCATTTGACTGAAAGCTTACCTTACATTAGTTTTTAAATGGTGCTCACTGATCCAATCAATGACCAATGGATCCGACTTTTATGGATCTTCCAATGGATCTGTTACATATTTATGTATGTCACAGTATGATAGAAAACATCTGTCGCTAGTTGTTTATCACAACTTTAAGATACTTTGAAAAAAGGCTACAGTTCCTGCTTTTATTGTATTAAGTTTAGTATTAAACTCATACCTTTTGACCAACTTTAAGACTTTTTTTATGATTTTTATTCATTTGAATGATTTTTCCAAATATAAGAATCCGAATCCTGCTTATTGAATAGTCACCTTATTTTGAAGGACAGTGTAATTTAGCAAAAAAATACATTTGTTTCTGGGAACCATACCTATTTATCTGAAGCTGAGAATAGATAAAATGGACAAGAAATAATGAAAGCTAACATACACAGGTCAGTAATGCCCTCTACTGGAACCCTGGGCATGAAAACCCCAGTTTGAAACTAAATGGTGAAAAACACAGTGATAATGAGAATAAAAGGCTGCATTTTTTTTTTTTTTTTTTTTTTTTTTTTTTAATTGGCCCAGAGCATAATGTTTCTTTTATTTTCTTCAGTTAAAAAATAATCCATGTTTTATGATGTCGATATGAAATAATTATAAATGCAGTAGTGGCACTTCAATCAATGTAGGCTCTTCGTGTTACATGACTGTGTTCCGTATCGACCCGATCTCATCAATCTGACACTCCACAACATCTCCCCTCTGAAACACATTAAAACAATATACTGACCTTCAGTTATATAATGGATTATAGTGGAAATACAAAATGTTAAAATAATATGTGCTGCATTATGAAAAGGATAAAACATTTTACTACTATACTCTTGAGAACTATTTAATAGGAAATAGGCTGCTTTTTTTAAACAAAAATTACTACTGTTTCTACGTGTATTTAGCTTTGATTTGAAAGAAAATAGCATGTCTTTGTGGTGCGGATGATACAGAAGAGCATACGGTGATATGGAGAGACACAGAGGAGACAAAGGAATTGTTGAATAAAGTCATTATTTTTGTTTTCTTTGCTTACAAAAAGTGTTCCCTTCACTTCATATAACCCAGATTGCACGTCTGATGGCAGATGGAGTATTCTGACGATGCTTTTCATACTTTCCTGGACCTTGACACTGCTATTTACTTGGCAGTCTATGGGACAGTCACAGGCCTCCCGGTTTTCATCAAAAATATCTTAAATTATGTTCCGAAGACAAACAAAGCTTTTACGGGTTTGGAACGACATGGGGGTAAGTGATTAATAACAAAATTTTCATTTTGGGGTGGAGTATCCCTTTAACGGATCCTCAAACATTTTAAAGACATGCTTATATATACCTAGTAGGGCATATTTTCTTGTAAATCTCAGCGGACTAGATCAATTTAAATGTGATAGTACATATTTTTAGCCACTCATAAGAGCCAAATGCAAGGAACTAACACTTTTCTGTTGTGTAAATTGCATTTATAATCACCCAGGATTAATGTCAGTTATTTTCTGACAAGCTTATATTTGGTGTAAATGACGTGGCGTGGCCGCTGCACACTGAATGAAGGTTTTTGTTTTTTATTTATATTTTAGAGCTATTAGGAAGAATTTCAAGGCGTCAATAAGACCATTCCAGCTGGTCTTGTGTTGTTCTGCGTTTCAGCTGTTCTCGTTGTGTCTGTGTCAGTGACACTGTTCTGACTGTTTGAACAGAAGGGAAACAGCCAGACTTTGTCTGCTGATCAAAACACAGGTTTGAGGAAAGACTTTAAGCGGGTGTTAACAGCGGGCCAGGTGCAGTGATTGTGGGTTGTGACGCTAACCCAGCCATGTTGAAATCTACATTGATTTCCTATAGAAGAGCTCACCTTTAAATACACAGGTGGATTTCTGAACACCCCCACACCTGGAGGCGTTCCAGTCAAAAACACATCACCAGGACAAAGAGTCACAAACCTGCACAAAAACACCAATTTGAGAAGAAAATGTATCAAATTTAATGCATGTTACATACACTACCAGTCAAATGTTTTTGAACAGTTAGATTTGTAATGTTTTTTTAAAGAAGTCTCTTCTGCTCACCAAGCCTGCATTTATTGGATCCAAAATACAGCAAAAGCAGTAATATTGTGAAAAGTTTTACTATTTAAAATACCTGCTTTCTGTTTTAATATATTTTAAAATGTAATTTATTCCTATGATTTCACAGCTGAATTTTCAGCATCATTAATCCAGTCTTCAGTGTCATGTGATCCTTCAGAAATCATTCTGATTTGCTGCTCAAGAAACATTTTATTATTATTATAAATATTTAAAACAGTTGAGTAATTTTTTTAGGATTCTTTGATGAATAGAAAGAATTCTAGAAATTAATACTTTCATTTAGCAAGGATGCTTTAAATGGATCAAAAGTGATGATAAAGACATTTATAATGTTACAAAAAAACCCACTGAACTTTCAATTCAACAAAAAAAAAATCTACTCAGCTGTTTTTAACAATAATAACCTTTTTTAGCAGCAAATCAGCATATTAGAATGATTTCTGAAGAATCATGTGACACTGAAGACTGGAGTGATGATGCTGAAAATTCAGCTTTGCACCACATGAATAAAATACATTTTTACAATACAATAAAATAGAAATGGTCATTTTAAATTCTAATAATATTTCACAATATTTTTACTGTATTTTTGATCAAATTAATGCGGCCTTGAAGAGCATAATGATTTTCTAAATAAACCCAGAGTGAGTTTGCTTACTGTGAAACCCAGGCGATCAGCTTCTCGGTTCTAAAGATCATCTGATTGGTGTTACTGTCCTGAACTGTGGCCCCATTCACCAGACAGCGGATACCCAGGTTATGAACATCTGAGCAGAAATATTAATTATCAAATACAACATCTGTCTTACTTTTTCAACTTTTTGTATTTTCCACTTTACCTTTGAGTGCTGCAGTGCTAACCAGTGCTGGCCCGAGTGGACAAAACGTGTCAAATGTTTTTCCCAGCAACCACTGCTTTCCATTGCGCTTCATCTGCCAATCCCGAGCACTCACGTCATTCGCTACAGTGAAACCTGCAACATAGGAAAGAGCCTCGTCTTCCTAAGACAAATAAACAAATGTATTTGACATAAATTAGGTTTGGGCTTTTGTGGGAATGGCATAAGGTATGTTTTACTAATAGGATGCTGAATTATACGCAAGTCTTTACTGACTGTCATTTTTTTTATTTTGAGGACTTTATGGCTCATATAATATGATATAGGAGAATATGGAGCTCTGCAGATGCTTATATTTATATTGCAGAAATTTTGATAGCTTGTAACAAAAGTTAGATTTTTATAACATTATAGCAGAGATTTCATAAATGCATATAAATATCAGTTGTCACTCTATATCGTCCAATAATATGTCTAGGTAAGATTATATTTAAATGCTTAGTTTATAATCAAGACTTTGTAGTTTTCTTGTGGGGGGTAAAACATATCATGCATTGCAATAATGACAGAGATGTACACACACAAACATTGATGTATCATTTGATACATTTTAACATGATTTTTGCAACAAATGGTGTATGGATCACCAAATAAAATTGCTTCGGTTCATTAAATGGTAACCTTGAAATATGACTTCCAATATAAAAGTTATTCTTAAGTTTACCTTTTAAAAATCAGTAAATATTTCACTGCTAAAAGACACGAAGCACAACCTGAAAGTGGATTTTTTTTTTTTCATTTGTACTAAAAAGCCATTTGTTTGCTGAAAAAATAAAATATATATATATATATATATATATATATATATATATATATATATATATATATATATATATATAAAACTGTCAATCATATGAAAAAAGGCATGTAGCAGATTGTGTACAACAGATTTTTAAAGTTTTGATCATGTTGATAATTTAGAGGCCTTAGAAATGTGTGTATGCATTGTAGAGTAGGCGTTATAGGGTTAAATGTGTTGCATATTTTGACTGCTCCCATTTGTCAAAAAAGCCATAGAATCTAATCTCATTCACATGCTTAAATATGATTGTCCTGCTATTGCTGCTGAAATTACACACGTAATGTTTAATCCGGTAAATCTTATCAATCAGTTAACAGAACATTTTGATTTTAATATACATGTCAACAGATGGAGATATAAATGACTCTTTTACTACCTTAATGTGCTTCCCTTTCCGTCCAATCACAAAGGCAAGTTCCACCTCCCAATCCACTTCCTGTAAATTGAGCCCAAACAATGTGAACATATGGATTACATTTGTTCCATTTTCAATATTCCAGCAGGCACTACGAGAGTCAGTCTCACAGAGTAGTTCTTCTGTAGTATGGAGAGTCATTGTTGGATGACCAGCTGTCAGTTTGTAACTCACCTGACTCTCCTCTGGCAGAAGGATATCATCAGAAGGGCCAGTGATGCTGGAGGGGAACTTGCTGAATATGATGGGCTCTTCAGGAATGGGGGCATTTTGCTCTAGGCAGTGGTCTTTATAATTCATACCAACACACACCACCTTCTCTGGGCCGGTCACTGGAGACAGCAGTCTGATATCTGACCACGCTACCATATGCTGACCACTGGACAAAGCCCTGAGAAGATGAATAAATACTGTTTTGTATAACATAACACGTTCTACCCATAATGTATCTTTGATATCAACTCTTGAAAGTCTAAATAATTAACTAATAACATGTATATGTATGTAGGCCTTGAATCTTCATAATGCCAGTGTGCTCTCTGTGATGAGTTTGTGTTACAGTGTGCACTCTTAACACCTCTTAGCACAGTCCATTCCCTCTTGCCCCATTTCTAGGAACTGTCTCATAGTGGAAGGCATGGAGGGGTCGAAGGCTTTCAGATCAATGACCCCCTGACCTTCTGCCTGCTCCACCCCGACTCTGACGCCCCCCTCGCCGCCTCTGTGGCAGAACTGGACGAGTCTCATAGCGGCTGAGCTTGCGGTGCCTCTGACGGTGCCTGCAGAGAATACGGCATTGAGTCTCCTCAAACTGAGCTGAAATCTCATCTATTAGAAAGCAGAGGAAAAGAGAGACAGACAGACAGATGAAAAGACATGCAGCAGTGAAAGAGAGAAATGGACAAACAGACCAATAGGTGCAAGACGACAGAAGAAATAACATGCCCTTCAAGTGGAGTCAGAAATATAATATTTGCAAATTCCAAGCACATTAATGACCAAGCAAAGTCATAGTTAAAAGACAGGAAATCGGAGAGATGATACATGAGTTGCTGAATCGTGACACTGGAAGGGGTGCGTTGATCTAAAACATTGCGAAAGCACTAATCTATAATATGGATAATATAATACATCAATAATCTCTGTATAGAAATGAGCAAGTCTGTAGTGAATTATAACGAATGTTTGTGAAAGTTATTTTCATTTAGCTGTATTTAAGTTGCATACTGTATTTTTGAAAGTGGTGATGTACAATACAGCGTAAGATGTTTTTTTTTTTTTTTTTTTTTTGGATATATATAAAGATTGAATAAGTAATTAAAAAAAAAAAATTAAAATCTTTTTAAAAATAAAAACTTGAAAGTAATAGAAAATAATAAATTAAAAAAAGGTAATGAATAAATTCAGGATGCAATTTTATTACCAATAAACTAGATTTGATTTATCGAGTCATTTATTCCTTTAATTATTTTCCTATTATTGCTTTTATTTATTTATTTTATTAATTTCTGCAGGTTTGGTCCTCCATTGTTTTTAACCTTTATTAAACCTCTTTAAATAACACACAGGCATTATCATTGTTAAACACAATAAATCTAAGCAAAAAAAATAAATAAATAAATATTGAAATAAAAACGAATCATTAATAAAATAATAAATGCTGAATTATGTAAAAGCTAATTAAATTTGACAAACTTTTTAAGTTTAACTTAAAACACCTTTAAAAGCCTCAAAACATGAAGCAACTTTAACAAATCTGCATTGTGTAATAAGACATACCTATAATTACCTATAATTAAAATATTTGTACTCAAATCTCAACCTTTGTTTTGCATTAAAAAAATAAAACACTTGTTAATCACTGGATATAATTTTTATTTTTTTTAACACAAACCATGTGATAGATATTAATAATTTTCTTGATTTTATTATTATTATTTTTTTTTATATAATTGGGCTCCTTCCGTGTGTTTCTGACATGATTGCACCTGAAGGCAGCAGCATTATTTCAGATAAAGGCATCAAAGCAGCCCAACAACAGCTTCAGAAGGGTTTTTTTTATGTAACAGAACTTCAGCAAAAATCTAATTACTGATTGCTTAAGACCACATGTTTATCGCTAGAAATAAGATATCAAGCAAGGCAGTGCAGATAAGAGGTTACTTCCCCTGCGTTCAGTTTCTTGCAGTGCTGTGACAGTCCTACCTGATCTTGATGCAAAGAACAGCAGGTTTGATCATGCACAGTACAAAAAAAATCAAACAAAGATTACAAAAATGATCTGTCTGAGGTTTAACGTGTCACACGAGGCAACATCTCACTGTTATCCGAGTAAATTGACACAATCTTTGTACTTTGATACGAGACACTTCGCACTCTCTGTCGTCGCTGTCATGTGACTCGACGACCGGATTTGTTCTTTTGAGTCGGATCTTTTCATTGCAGTTGAACCTGTTCACGGATTCATGAGGATTTAACTGTGATGATTTGTGATGAAGTGTTCAGAAATATTGTTTAATGAAAACAATTTAAAAATGTGTCATTTACAACCATTCATCAAATGGCATACAAAACAAATTTAGTTATAATACATAGCTTTAAAGCTGGGTGATGTAAATTAATTTTATTATCTACTAAGACTTAATAGCTGCGACAAAAGGAACTGGGACACATGGAGATATAATAAACACTCTTCGTTTGTTTTTAAACCTAATATAAACGTAATAAACAGCCGTGTGTGATACAAGTGTCTAGTGGGACGACAAAATTGTTTTTTGAGTCGGTTCATAATGAACTGTTCAAAAGAACCGATTCGCAGAAATGAGTCGGACTTTTCATCTCTGTGACTTCCGGTTTTATTTTGTAGTTTAAAGGGATGTTTGTTGACAAAGACATAATTTAAGGAAATACACGCGTGAGTTAAAATATTGAAATACGTTTTAAAAATTGCACATTTGAAATAGAACAATGTATCAGTTCCACAATTTCTGTGCATTTTATTTCATTACAGAGTTCGGAAAAAAAAATAAAGTTTCATTAATCACGTGACTCCAGTGGTCATGTGACGTGTCTTTGAAATCTGCTACAAGACGGCAGAAGAAACCGTGAGGATGTCTGTAAGGTTGGAGGATTATTTAGAATTTGCGAAGTTTCAAATATGTTTATTATTAGTGCTATTTTTATGTGGTTATATTGAGTTGTCTGCGCTCGCTGCATTAAGTCTGTGTGCGACTGCAGTAACTGTATAAAAACAGGTACTGACCAATAGGGTCACTGTTAAAATAGATCATTAAAATGCTGTTCTGTGGAAATTTGTTTTTTTTAAATCTGTTTCTTCCTACGATTAAACAAATCATATGCGATGAATCTCATGATTTCTTATCGGTGTTTAGAAACCAGAATGAAACCTTAAAGTTAAATTTGTAACTGGTTTATTATTATTATTATTATTATTATTATTATTATTATTATTATTATTATTATTATTATTACTACCCCATTCCAGAGTACTAAGTTCATGAAGCAGAATAAAATAACAGTTTCAGTAAAACAGTTCCTCTTTGCTAATATGACTACAACAAAAAAATATTTTCAAGTATGAGAAGGATTTCAGTTTCCCATGTCAGCAACATGTGGTGGAATTATTATTATTATTATTATTATTATTATTATTATTTAAGTAGAAATAGCAGAAAAGCAGCGTATTCATGATTCTTTGTCCCAGTTTCAGTCCTTTGGACCCCACTACTCATAGATGCCAAATGGCACTCAAATGTTAATCAAACATTATCAGAAATAGTGAGAGCAGCTGCAATGGGGCAAGCTAAACATCAGCTTATTTTATAAGACCTCTTCATGTCTGTACACGTGATAAGATTGGTAAAGGTTTTAATCTTCTCTGTCTTTCCTTGATTCCAGTGTCCAGCCTCTCCAGTGCACCACAGACTGCAAGGACCAGAAGTCAGTAGATGGCCGTCTCAGACTCTGAGCTTGATGTGCTTCACTTGTGCACAGCTGCTCGAGGGCATGATAGATTACTTGGCAGCGTTATGTTATACCATCACAGGAACTGTGACTATTAATGAATCAGTGATCACTTCTGTTACCTGAACGGTCTGCTTTACAATCAGCAGCACATAGACTTTAGACTTCAGCATGCTTTCTGGTAACTGATGTGTCAGAGTATAGTTTATTGTCTCGAGCGTGGCCCCGTGTAAACTGAACTACACAATTACATCTGAATGTTTATATCACCAAGATATTTTTATATGTATTTATATGTGTATGGTTTATGTGAATTTTTTTTTTTTTTTTAAGCATTACAGTACTGTTTGGATTTACTGCAGCTTGTATATTAGAGCAAACGTGTATATTGCTATTTAGTTTAATCTTCTCTTCTACAGTTTTGATGGCATACTCTTGATATGCCAAAGTTATGAGCAGCTTCCAGATGAGCTGGAGTGTTTGAAAGCACCATTACAGGACTACAGCGCAGTGAGTTCAACACCACACACACCTGACCAGCCCTGCTGCTGATATGATTTCTTTTTATTGCACACATCTGTACTCTTTCACATTCAGGTGGACTGTTGTGTTGGAGAGGAGGTCGTGGTGGTCAGGGTTCCTGGTCTCTCTGGAAACAGACTGGTGTTTTCCTGCACTGGTCCGGTGAATCGGGACTATGATGATGTCCGGCGCTTCAGTGATGCTGCTGGTAATGGCATTAAGAGGTGCTTATGCAAACATGTGTGCTTTTCTTTTCTTCACGTTCTTCTCTTTAAAGAGGACTTTTTCCTCATGCAGAGGTTTTATAATGTTGATTCAAATATGTATATATGTTTTGTTATAGGGCCCTGAAAGCTGGCATGCAGCGCCCTCTGCTGGTTTGTCCTCCACACAGTAGCTATGCAAAGAGCACCTTAGTGGCTGTTCTAGGAGCCCTGCATGTTCTCTACACGGTGAGAAATTTTGTATAATTTTTTTGTAATGTACATTTTTCATTTTCACTTTATTTCATTCATTCATCCAAATGATTACATATTATCAATTCAGTTTCCTTAAAAATTCCATCTCTCTCTCTCTCTCTCTAGCTGTTATTGTTACCTAAAATTAAATTAAAATTGCATTTAAGTATTTTATTTCACTTATTTTTTTATTATATTTTATATTTTTTCATTACATAATTTAAATGATTAAAATATTAAAATATTTGTAAATTAAATAAAGCTGATATCATATATACTATGCTATTATATATATAATATATTTTACGTTAATGATAATTTATATTTATATATATATATATATATATATATATATATATACTGTGTATATATATTTTGTATATATACACTGTATATATATATACTGTATATATATATATATAATATATATGTATATATGTATATATATATATATATATATATATATATATATATATATATATATATATATATATATCTCGTTTAAAGGGGTCATATGATGCGATTTCAAATTTTCCTTTCTCTTTGAAGTGTTACAAGCTCTTGGTGAATAAAGAAGATCTGTGAAGTTGCAAAGACCAAAGCCTCAAATCCAAAGAGATATTCTTTATAAAAGTTGAGACTCGTCCACACCCCACTGAAACGGCTCGTTCTAACACGCCCCCACGTCTACGTCAGTATGTGGGAAGATTTGCATAATGCTGCCCAGATGTTCACGCAAAGGAAGAAGGCGTACCTTTTATTCTGGTTGTCATATTGTTGTTGCCGCCACTGCCAATAGTTAGTTTGGCCTTCCAAAAGAGGATGATATCCGCTTCGTCATGCCTGGGTCTGGTCGCTGAGGAAATACATCAACTTTGCACTGTGGATCGCTGAATCGGCTTTCACCGAATGCACAGAGATAAATGTGGATCTGCGGCGGTTGCTGGCTTCTTCCAGGTACCGGTCACGTATGCACCTGCTTTTTTTAATGATGAGAATATTAGAGTCTAATATCAATGTGTATTTGTTTTTTTAGATCTTAGCCAAACTAAAGCCCAAACACCTGAAGGTTGTGGGTGCAATGGCAATGGTGCGAAACAGTGTCGGATCTGGTAAGCAGTTTTGTGTGCATATGGTGACCAGTTTGGGTGCCTATTGCTAAATATGGGTCACTTTTTAATTTTGAATTTTTTTGGCAGATTGCTATGTAGCGGACGAGTTAGTAGTGTCTCGTGCTGGTCGTAGAATCCGAGTTGGAAACACTGATGCTGAAGGAAGAATGGTCATGGTGGACTTGCTGTGTGAGATGAAGGAGCAGGTACAGTACATACACTCTAAAATAGCCTGCATTACTGTTTCAAGATTTAGATGGGCCCTATCATGAGATCAGAATCAAATTGTTATATACAAATATACTCTGACAGAACCAAAAAAAAAAAAAAAAAACTAAGATGCCAAAACATTGAAATGAAGGAAAATCTAATTTGCTTGTGTGTAGCACCTGCTCAGCATATCATTTTAAAAGACCTTCTGAGTTTGAGCAGCACATTTCATTACTTTAAGGAATAAGTAAAAATATAATGTTGGCTTTGCATAGATGCTTATGTTGGACCTAACAGCACATCTTCATATACATGGTGACACTTTATTTTAAAGTCCAATTCTCACTATTAACAAACCATTAACTACGACTTTTCAAAAAACAAACAACTAACTTGCTTATTAATAGTAAGTAAGGTAGTTGTTAAGTTTAGGTATTGGGTAGGATTTGGGCTGTAGAATATGATCATGTAGAATAAATGCATTATAAGTACTAATAAACAGCCGATATGTTAATAATAGGTACGATAATAAGCAACTTGTTAATTGTGAGAATTGGGAATTTTGATTTGAATTAATTTTTTTTTTAATGTGTTATTTGTCAGTTATTAATTTGTGTTGAAGTTTAAATGCTTTAACAAAAATGTATATTTAATTTTATCTTTGTTTCAATTAATGAAAACAATTGTAAAATTTTAGTTAATTTTATATATTATATTATTCATTTCAGTCATGAAATTCCAGATAATGCTGGCTATTAGGTCCATTACATGTAATCCGCTAACATTAGACTAGTGAGATTGCTTGCTCAACATTTAAATAGTTTGGTTCTGTGTTCGCTGTAAGCTGGCCCTGTAGCGTGCTATCAGAGTTCCTCTAAAACCCCTACCTCCCCCAGCTCCACCTGTCTAGATCTGCTACAGGAATGAAAAACAAGTTATTTTAAATATGACATTATCCTTCTTGGTGATCTAGAGCGCTTGTGTGTTTCTCCAGGCATTGCGGGAAGTGTCTCCTCATCTCTTCACTATAGCCACTCTGACAGGACATGCTGTCAGAGCCATGGGACCGCATTACTCTGTGAGTACTTCAACAACATACTCCTACATATCTTCTGAGGGCTGAGACACTGTTTATTACACTTCAGTGGTACTTTAACCATTTCCATCATGACCATCTCCATCTTCATATCAACGATCAGTTTGATTATTTCAGTCATGTTTTCGCTCGCATCACAGTACTAAAACAGTTTTAGTAAGAGTTATTAATGGCCTCCTACTTTCTGGTGATTCGGGCAATCTTTCCTTTCTCTTATTACTCAGATCTCAGCTCAGCATACTGTCTGTAATAAGTTATTACTCATACGCCTCTCAGAGATTTGCATCTGAGGAGCTGCGTTATTCTGGTTTCCCTCCTATTTGACAGACAGACAATACTACATCACCATGCCTAACTATAAATCTCCCACTGTCTTACTCAAACAGGGTGTTCAACAGGGCTCAGTTCTCGGGCCATTATTATTTATTATTTACATTATGCCCCTCAGACAAATTATTCCCTGCCATGGTTTTCAGTACAATTGCTATGCCGACGATATTCAGATATATACAGTTTGCCGACCTGACTCTATTCACCAGACTGCATCTCTATCGTCATGCATCAATGAGTAAAAGACCTGGCTAAACTCTAATTTTCTCAGTTTCTCAAATCTTACTTCTCGGTCCCCCAGTTCTAACAAAAAAACTAATGCCCTCAGACTTGACTTTGAAGCTACATCAATTACTCTGTCTGCCACCTTCAAAAACTTGGGTATCATTCTCGACTCTTCATTAAACCTACTGTAGGTGCTTATATTAGTAAACTCTCTTAAGCTGCTTTTTTTTTTCAACTTTGCCGTATTGCCAAACTCCGTTCCTTTGTCAGCTCAAAAGATGCTGAATCATTAGTACATGCATTTATCACATCTCGCCTCGGTCTGCTCATGTCACTCCTATTCTATTTAACCTCCACTGGCTAGCTGTGTCCTCTTGTATTATTTATAAAATTCTTCTGCTTACCTTTAAGTTCTATGGTCTTGCTCCTACTTATCTCTCTGACTTACTTTCTCCTTACATTCCCTCTCGACCACTTCAATCATCTGGAGGTGAACTTCTTTGTATACCGAGATTTCTCGGGAGGCAGATCTTTCTCTGTTATGGCTCATAAAGAGAATGTTGAACTCATTGGAACTCATTGCCCCTGTCTCTTAAGACAATAACCACACTGCATGAATTTACGTCTAAACTCAAGTATCTGTACAACCAATACTACTGGTCATAATGTTTCTTATTAAACTGTTATGGTATGTGATTGTTTCCATTACTATTACAATACGCAACTGCAATCGCACATATCTTGGACTTGGGCAATTGTCCACCTAAGTGATTATGTACGAAATGATTGTTTATTTGCTATTTTCATTGTGAGGCATCCTTGAGCTTGGGAAAGGTGCTATATAAATTAAACGTATAATTATTATCTGTCCCTGTAGATCATAATGGATAACGGTGCTGCTCACCACTCAGGAAACGCTCTGCAGTGGCAGAAAGGTAAGAAGAGGTAAGAATTGTTTGTTTTTGCTTCCATAAACATAGCTTCAATTGTGTGAAATCGGTTTGTGTGGCAGCGGGAGAGGTGCTGGGAGATCTGTTCGAGGTGTCCACCATTCGTCGGGAGGATTACGACTTCCACAAAGGGAAGTCTGAGTATGAGGATATCCTGCAGGCCAATAACCTGCCCTCATCTGCCACACCACGTGGACACCAGACGCCCGCCGCCTTCCTCATCATGGCTTCTGGACTGGATAAGGTAGACAAACTGGGTGTATTATTAGTTTAGGATTTTTTTATTTTTAACCATCTACATGTTTTTCCCACAGCATGGAGTGGACTCAGACAAACCTCTTCCTTACTCCCACACTGACATTGCTGGATCCAGCGGCCCTTTCCCTGGTGTCCCAACAGGCGCCCCAATTCTTGCCATGGCGACAAAGTACCTGGAGCTTTAAATACACGTCCAATGATTTTTTTGATCCTTCATTATTTCAATTATTTCAGTCTAGTGCAATGTATCTATTAATGGCTTTCATATCTGCTCCGTCTGACACGTTGTGTGTTCATTTAAAACTGGGGCAAATCATGACCTTTGCTCCTTTTATCCTTCCATGATGAACTGTCCATTTTATCCTTTTGTTGCTGCTCCATATTTACATAAATGCATCTCTTCACGTCCTTAAAAACCTCTACGCTCCTCTTATTCACAAAGCAAAACCATAAATTCCAATTTTTCTTTAGTACTGTACAGGTTTTCCGTATCTAATAAGCATTTAACGAGCTTGAAATTAATTAACCAAACCAAAGTAGCCTTACAGTTTCTCAGGTGATCTGACATAGGAGAGGAGGTGGGGAAGTTGAGCCAGTGATTGATATTGAATTGCATCTGTGACTTTGGTAATACTGTGAGAATACAGCACATTGGTTGATTGATTGATTGATTGATACTTTAATGATCCTTTACAGGAAATTACATCTTGTATAACTACCCATTTTGTAGAAAAGTGTAATGAAAAATCAATAAAAGCATTTTGGCAAACAAAAGGAGCATGATGCTTTCTTTATCACTGGAAGTCCAGTTGATCATTGACCATAAGAAAAAATGTCTCTGTGAATACTTAGAATATGTGTGAATGTTTATGAAATGCCAAGTAATTTTTCATTGAGAAAATGACTATATATAGAGAGAGAGAGAGAGAGAATTAAATTCAAAATGTGCATCTAAAATGCTTTATTTTGTTTTTAACTACATTTTAGATTATCAAATAAAGTTATAAAATTCAATATATTTCAAAATGTACATGAATCCGTTTTAATCGTCTGTACATTTGTCCTTTTAAAAAAGTTGTGTACATTTTTAATGTTCAAGTTGTTTTGTATAGCACTTAAGCTGAGGATGAACTGAAGAGTACAAAAAAAGAAAAAATCTGGAGTGAAGAATTCATAATTTAGTGATATTTTAAATGAGCAAATTCTCTTGAACTGTTTCTTGTTAATTGAGAAAACATGTCTTAAATCACAGGGAAGAGAATTTTTAAGAATTAGCCACTGAGATGAATGAGAATGACCATTATATGTCTTTAAATGCAATTTCTGCTTAATGGGCAGCTAATTATATCCATAATTATTTTACAATTATTTAAGATGATTAGCCATGGAAAGCCTAATTTTTTTTTATTAGGCTTTTTTTTTATTTAATTTTTTAAGTGTTGTACGCACGTTTTATAGTAAGATAATTTGTAGTTGCTTAATGCTGATTTTGCATGCTGCATGCAAAATCAGCATTAAGCAACTACAAATTATCTTACTATAAAACCTTTTACTCAAACACCAAAAACAATTGCAAACACAAGGATCAAGATCAACCTGTACATAACATTTTATTGCAAAGCCATCTATGAGATTACAATCAGAAAAGCCAAAAATAATATATTTCTCTCTAAATGTTCACAAAAGTGTGAATGGTCTTTTAAAGTGTTAAATGAAATCTGTTCTAAATAAGACAAAACAGAATGCCAGTGCATAATAATCCTTTATTCATTCAAATTAGTCTATATGCAGGTTTCGTATCACAGGTTTCATCAGAAAGAAAGAGTAAAATTAAACCCTCTACAACATTTTATATAGCCTGTGTCTTTACATATTTTCTTCACTGAAAACGTAGCCAGCAGTGGAATCGGCTGGTCTCTGATGCCTCTAACATCTGAACACTATTGAACACGAGCAGCTCTGAATCCTGTAAGAGTTGGAGGTTCCAACAAAGTCAAGTGCTTAAAAGACCCACTAAATTCTTCAAGCAGAACAATGATTCCTTTTTACGTATTATTAATGTGTCTGATTGTGAAAGGCAGTTCTTAGGCTGGACAGATGATAATAACTAGAGCTCAGAACTTAAGCAGGAAGAAAAACGTGGGGTGCCATTTAAACAAGCAAGAATGTTACAATCAGCATAGTTCTGTGTGTATGTGCCTGACAGGAAGAAGAACTCAAATGCATATAATCCTCACCACAACTTCTTCACTTTGTGCATTTTGTATGCTGTTAGCAATGCTAATTTTTTTTAAGCACCATGGTTGAAGAACAAATGTGTTAGATATGATGAAGGGACATTTCTGCAGCTGGCTGACTGCTATCTCAGGACCCCCCAAAATATATAACTGCAACCCATAACCAAAAACCATGTCATTTTTTTCCACCCACATTTTAGATAATAATTGAGCATCACCTCTAAACTACAGCGCCATGTCAAATGTATCCGATGTAGTGTTCTTTCATTTCAGCACATGTCCCTTCTGTAAGAAGCACTGGACAAATGTGGGTCTGATCTGTAATACTGAGTCTATGGTTTGTACAATCACTGAGCTACTGCACTTTCTGCAAGTTACTCAACGTCTGGAGAGGGTCTCATTCATTAGGGGCAAGAAAAAAGGAGGGAAACTGCTGTTGAGGGACCTAATGAAACCTAAGCATATGGGAGGAATAAGGCAGAAGGTAGAAACAGGAGTGAAGGGTGGGCTTCAGCGTTTACTTGGTGTGAACCATAGAGGTGCTGAACAGAAGCTTCTGCTTTTTCTTCTTCTTCTTACCCCCTTTCTCATCTATAAAATAGAGAGAAGAATGGTCACGAGTAACAAACATAATGGAAAACAACAAGAGTGACAAAAAAAAAAGCAGCTTTTATTTATTCTCTGTTTCAGTGTTAAATTTATATAATAAAAAATAATAATGAGCTGATGGACCCCACCATATGGAAATTTTTTTTTTTTAAAAACTATGCGAGTCAATTAATTGTTTGGACCATTAATTGTTTGGGTCCATAAATTCTTCAAGATCTCTTTTGTGTTCAACAGAAGAAAGAAATTCATACAGGTTTGGGGGGTAAATGACAATTTTCATTTGTAGGTGAATGATCCCTTTAAAGCAGGGTTCTTCAAATCTTGCCCTGGAGGGCCAATACACTGCAGAGTTTAGCTCCAACCCTGATCAAACTCACCTACCTCAGATTTTCTAATGATCCTGAAGTCATTGATTAGCCTGCCCAGGTGTGTTTGATTAGGGTTAGAGCTAAACTCTGCAGTAAAGTGGATCTCGTGGGCCAGATTTGAGGATCCCTGCTTTAAAGGGTTACTCCACTGCAAAATGAAAATTTTGTCATTAATCACTTACCCCCATGTCGTTCCAAACCCGTAAAAGATTTGTTCGTCTTCGGAACACAATTTAACATATATACTTGCCAAATAAATAACACTGTCAAGGTCCAGGAAAGTATGAAAAGCATCGTCAGAATAGTCCATCTGCCATCAGTGATTCAACTGTAACGTTATAAAGCGACGAGAATACTTTTTGTACACGAAGAAAAAAGAAGAAGAAAAAAAACTTTAACAATTCCTCTCCTCTGTGTCTTTTCATACTTTCCTGGAACTTGACAGTGTAACTTACTTGGCAAGTATATATCTTAATTTGCGTTCCAAAGACAAACAAATCTTTTACGGGTTTGGAATGACATAGGGGTAAGTGATTAATGACAAAATTTTCATTTTGGGATAGAGTATCCCTTTTATATAAATCTTTTTCTCACCAGGGATGGGTAAAGCCTGTGCTGGAGTTTGACTTCCATGGTCCAGCTGTGACAAAGCCTGTTCAAAGGCCTGACTGAAAGAGTTTTGGAAGCTGGGTACTGGGACCCGATCAGAGGCGTCACTCTCTCCATCACTGTCTGCCTGGGGAGGGGCCAGGAACATGTCAGCTGTGGGGGAAAAAAATACAAATCACTTAAAATCACTCCTAAATGACACTATTAGGAATCAATGTAGCTAGTGAGCCAACAGTTAAGTCAAGTGATGACAGGATGCTCACCTTTATTTGGGGTGGTTTTAGGCCCGGCGTCCACACGGGCTTTTCCATCTTTCAGCATCTGTACACATTAATATGGTACATTTAACCCTAAAGATGCCGTTGTTTTTATTACTCTATTTAAAATTAGTTTCAGTTTCAATTTAGTAATGATTTTCCCAACACATGAAGGCTACAAAGTTGACTATTTTGTTGTTATAACCATGAAACAAAGTGGTTTAGGCAGTCTGAGTAAACCTGAGCGAAGGACATGCAGTGAGAGTCCTCTTCCACACTGGCTACGCTCAGAGACGGACTGTGCTCACTCAGATGAGGAAACATCACTCCATCTGAAATAAAAACAGGCAATAAGCACAGGAGACTAACCACTGAAGGCCAAGGCAAGAGAGGGTGAGTGTTACCTGATGAAGGGCTGCCGCTCAGAGGAGACGGAGGTCCCAGCAGGAACTCTGGGAGCTGCATCTGTGAGCCGCTCTGAGGCGGAGATCCAAAAGCAGGAAAATGCTGGAGGTTCTCCAGCCCAATGTGCACCTCTGGATCTGAAGACACAAAGATTAATTCAATAAATCACACCCAGGCAAATCAATTACACCACCCTGAATTAAGCTAAATGTTCTACAATCAGACATTTGGTCTATTTTCATGAAAATGTATGCCATGTATTCCCAGAAAAGCAGGATTTAAATTCTCACATTTCCCGTGTTTCCTGTTTTCCTCAATTTCGATCCTCTTCTCCCTTCTCTTTTCATCCCTTGCTTTCTTCTGTCTCAGGCGCTTTCGTTTCTCCAAGTCATCTGTCAGAATGTGACAAATATATAAAAAAAAAAAAATAATAACTTTTGTAGGACTGAAACAAATACAACCATTTTTCCAATACATTTTATACATTTTTTGTCTCAAAGTTAAACGAAACCGCAAACATCAAACATAACTGATTCATACTTCAAGAAAGCTTTAAATTGATTCCAAGTTAGCAGACATTAATACAAAAAGTATTTCAAGTGATATATTATATTATATTATATTATATTGTATTATATAAATAAATAAATCCTGGGGGAAAAAAGCATCACGGTATTCACAAAAATATTAGATTTAGTCATTTTTATACAAAGCGACTTGCAACAGACACTTTTATACACTTTTATACAAAGCGACTTGCAAATGAGGACAATGGAAGCAAACAAAATCAACAAAAAAAGCAAATAAAAACAATTGCTATCACAAATAACACAAACCTCAACACACAAAAAACATCAAGTTTTTTTATCATATAATAAAAAGAAAACCGAGCAAGCTAGTGTTAGAGGCCTTTTTTGCTTTTGTTTATTGTATAATTAAAAGGAAAACAATCATTCTGTAAAATAACAAAGACAATAATAATGATAATAATTACCCTACAACAGCTCTATTAATACATTTATTATAACATTCACACAGTGTTCAAACTGAGATATCTAATATATTCTAATGGTATAAAATAATTCTCTTCTGCTCAGCAAGGCAGCCTTTATTTGTACAGTAAGAAAATAAAAATACATGCCTGATTCAAGTCTCAACTTATTAATTTTAAGTTAAATTATGCTTTGTTGGTATAATGTCTGCTAGAATGTTAAAATAAAATGCTCAGTGTTAAGTAAATACTTTTAAATTGTTGTTTTGAAATTTATTTTTTTATTTGAAAAGCAGGACAAAACCATAAAAAGCACATTTTGGCAATTTAATTAAATTAATTTAAAAAAAAAAAGTGAATACCCGTGTTCGGTATTTGGCCTTCGGCCCAGGGTTTCATTTTGTTCGGCTTTGGCTTCGGCCAAGAATTTTCGTTTTGGTGCATCCCTATTGTAAAGGTTTGACAGAACTGGCTGGAAGACCTGCCAAGACAGCATTGCAATAGTCCATCCTGGACAGAACAAGAGCTTGAACAAGGAGTTGTGAAGCATGTTCGAAAGAAAGGGCCTGATCTTCTTGATGATAAATAAAGCAAATCTGCAAGACCGGGCAGTTTTAGCAATGTAGTCTGCGAAAGTCAGCTGATTATCAAATCACAACTCCAAGGTTTCCTAACTGGACAGTGAAATTGTGATGAAACGATGGGTATGATGGAACCACAAGCAGGTCTGTCTTGGGAAGGCTGAGTTGAAGGTGATGGTCCTTCATATCAAGCAAGAAATGTCTGTTAGACAAGCTGAGATGGGAGCAGCTATCGTTGGATCACCAGGATGGAATGAGAAGTAGAGTTGAGTGTCATAAGCATAGCAGTGACATGAAAAGCCATGTTAACAGAGAAGAGAAGTGGTCCAAGAACTGAGCCCTGAGGCACCCCATTAGTTAGATGTTGTGACTTGAACACCTACCCTCTCCAAGAAGGACCTATCTGAGAGGTAAGACTCAAACCACTGGAGTGCGGCTCCTGAGAAGCCCTTTTGTCAATAGGGTTAACAGGAGGATCTGGTTGTTAACCGTGTCAAAAACAGTGGACAGATCCGGTAAGATAAGAATTGAAGATTTGAAATCCGCTCTTGCCAGTCTTGAGCAAGACAGTTTCGGTTGAATGTCCACTTCTGAAACCAGACTGGTTGATGTTGAGGAGGTCATTCTGTGTGATAAAGGCAGAGACTTGGTTAAACACAGCTCGTTCAAATGTTTTTGCAATGAAAGGAAGGGAGACCAGTCTGTAGTTCTCTAAAAGAGATCGGTTAGTATTGGGGTTAAGTAGTGGATTTATACAAGTCTGTCTAAATGCTGAGGAAAAAAAAAAAAAAAAAAAATGGTGTGATGGGATGTGTTAATGATGTGAGTGAGTGCAGGTACAGCTGCAGGAGAAATGGCTTGAAGGAGATGAGATGGAATAGGATCAAGCAAACTAGAAGTAGGATGATTAGAAAGGATGAGTTTGGAGACTTCTGCATCAGAGTGAAGAGAAGGATGTGAATGAGTGTATGCTGGTAACAAGGGCATCATGCACTCATTATTTTTGAGGAGGGCATGAGTTGGGGGGGGGGGGGGTTGTCATGTAACAAATCAAAACATTCCCAAACATATTAACTGAATTATCATGAAATTTTATTCGAAACATTCCCAAACACATTAACTGAATTATCATGAAATATCTTGATTCTCACCTTTGTAGATTATGTTGATCCATAGTGGGCAATGGTCAAAGTTACCTAATAATGTAATCTATTAACTATGCATAAAAAACCTGTCTGTTTACTTAACAGATATGGGTGACATGCCGTAACATTTTTAATACGACTGAGTTTATATTTAATGTGAATTTAACATTGAAAGTTAGGCTACTAATCATCAGAGGTAGACTTAACCATTAGGCAAAGGTAGGCGACAGCCTAATTCGGTTTGTATACAAATTAATACATTAAGTTGTTTTTATAAATTCAATTCATTAGATATGTTTTTGATTAAACCATTAAAATGGAATGGAGAAAAATTTAAATAGAAAGAACAGAATTTGGGCCCTAATAATGTAATTGTTTTTTTTTTTTACACTTAAACAAGTTTCATGATTTCCATTAATTAGACATGCTTTTTGATTAAAATTTAATATAACCATCCAGAAAAATTTAAACTGAAAAAAAAAAAAAAAAAAAAAAAAAAAAAAAAAAAAGGATTTTGGAACTTAACTTGGGAACAATTAAAATGGATTTCATAGGGCCCTACAAATGAAAATATCATGCATCTGAAGCTGTATTTTAATACTAAGCAACAGTGTGTATTATATGTTTATTGTTTTAAATGGTGCTCACTCAATTCTGTGACGGACCCAAGTAGAGGACGCATGCACAGTTACTTTCCAATCAGGCACACTTCATGTTTGGTTGAAATAATCCAAGCATGTAAATGTATAATTTCCTTCAGTTCAGTTTAAATTTGTAATTAAAATAAATAAATAAATGTATTTTAAAGTTTAGAATTTAAACAACCTTGCATTGTGTAGACAATTGCTTAGTGTATAGGGCCCCATTCCTGTATTTTGCTTGAGGCCCCCAAATCACTAAATCCGCCCCTGCTAATCATATCACTTTCGCTGTACAAAAAGAGCAAAGAACATTTACATTGTCAAAGAACATTTTCACTGACAGCCTAGTTCTAGCAAACTTCCATTAAATTCACTGTAGCTGTTTGCACTATGAAATTATTATTTTACAGATTCGTACACACATTTGCACTTTGTCTCCTCACAAGAGAAATCACCAAAAAGAAATATTCATTCAGTCAGCGAGCGAGTGAAGAAAACACTGGCATTTTAGCGATGACTCCTCTGAACACCTCTGATTGGTTGATGCATTCAAAAACTCAACAGCATCGTGTGATTGCTTATAATGCAACGCTGTAAAAACACATCTGTCTCTGGCTCAGTGCCAGCCAGCGAACACAGATTTGAATTTAGCAGCTGATGATATGACACGCTAAAAGATCTAATCACACCGGTGTGGTTGTATTAAATATAGAAAATATCATTAAGCTACTATTTTTTTTTTGTCTTTTTGAAGCTGCATTCAAAATCCACTTGGCTCAAAAATCTTTGAATGGGCATGATGCCTCTGGCTGGTAAAATACTTGCATACAGTACACACAGTGAGTCAGAAGCGCCAGACTGTCCTTGCAAAGAGTGAGGAATGGCCAGCAGCTTGAGTGAGGAACAGCCGGGGGCTTAAGTGAGGAACGGCCCGTGGCTTGAGTGAGCAGCAGCCAGCGGCTATAAAAAGGAACGGCTGGCGGATTCGACGTAGAAGCGGCCAGGGGATGCTGCAACCACATGTGATGACCCTGGGCTGGACTCGGCTTCGTCAACGGGGAAAGCCGATCCGGCAATCCACAGCGCGAAGTTGATGTATTTCCTCAGCGACCAGCATGGATCAGCTCCAGGCATGATGAAGAGGGAGGCTTTTGGAAGGCCAAACAAAGTAGTTTCACTTTCACAATGAAACACACAGCTTCTCCATGAAATGGCGCCAGCGACAAAAGCGAGAATAAAAGGTACGCCTTCTTTCTTTGCGTGAACATTTGGGTGGCATTTTGTAAATCTTCCCACATAGTGACGTAGAGATGTGGGGGCGTGTTTAAACGAGCCGTTTTGAGGGGGCATGGACAAGTCTTAACTTTTATAAAGAATATCTCTTTGGATTTGAGACTTTAGTCTTTGCAACTTTAGAGATCATCTTTATGCACCAAGAGCTTGTAATACTCCAAAGAGAAAGCAAAATCGAAATCGCATCATATGACCCCTTTAATGAAGAACATGAAAAAGTCGTCAGCTGTTAGAGTTGAAGGATGGGGAGGAGGAGGACAAAGAAGGGAGGAAAATGTTTTAAAGAGTACGCAAGAGTTAGACAAATTGTTAATTGTGTTAAGGTAGTATGTTCTTTTAACAGTGGAGACATTAGCACAGACGGAAGAGACGAGTGACTGATACACTAAGGTCAGTAGGATTATTTTGATTTGTGCCATACCCTTTCAGCAGCCCTGAACTTAGAACGATGTTCGTGGAGAACATCAGACAGCCAAGGGGCAGAAGGGATGGTATGGGCTGGCCTGGAAGACAAGGGGCAGACAGTGTCTAAACAAGATGTAAGAGTGGAGCAGAAAGTATCAGTAGCACTGTTAGCATCAAGAGATGATAACTGTTTAGGGGAGGAAACGAAGATGAAACCATAGCAGATAGCCGGGAGGGTGAGCGTGAGCGTAGGTTACGTGAAAAGATGACATGTGGAGGGGTATGTGTTTAAGGAACCATGCTGAGGTTAAGAGTGAGCAGACAGTGATTTGAGGTATGCAGTGGAGTAACCGGCTCAGTGGTAGAGCATTGCGTTAGCAGCGCAAAAGGTTGTGGGTTCAATTCCCAGGGAACACACATACCTATAAAAAAATAAAATAAAATGTATAGCCTGAATGCACTGTAAGTCGCTTTGGATAAAAGCATCTGCTAAATGCGTAAATGTAAATATAACTTAATATAAAAATGTGCGCAGGGTTAAGCTGTGCTGTTGTTGGCTGCAACAGTATTTCAATTATTATCATATAATTGAAGGCTATAAACTTGCAACACAGCACTGGACTAAAACTTAACCTTATGCTACAAGAAAGGAGCACTGCCTCTACCAACCTTTGAGTTTATGAATACTTGTCAATACTTTTTCCTTCGATTGCGCTCTCACATTTTACTTTCATTTTCGAGATTCGCAACCACAAGGACTCTATTCTATGGAGCGGCAGTACTTACCACACATTTGACAAGATATGATGTTTGTCACTGACGCTCAGGATCTGCTAATCATTCACTTATCCTATCAGACATTTCTCCTTACTCTGTGTATGTGGTAAGTGAAATTTCATGTACTGTGATGCAACAGGCTACCGCTAGCAAGTGGTTTACCTTTTAGTGGCTCCGTAGAATGCGTTTTTTATTTCACACTTCGGGCACAAATCTGATCAGATTAAACACTCTTCGGAGAGATGAAGAATGCAATACTACTACTAGTCCTTAAGATTATCATGAGATTGGCAGAAACTGTTATATTAAAAAAAAATAATAATAATAATAATAATAAATCATATGTAACATTTTATAATATTACTGCTTTTACTATATTTTTGATCAAATTAATGCAGCCTTTGTAAACATAAGCAACATTTCAAAAACACTGAAATATGGAAAATCTTTCAGCAGTTGACCTCTTCAACCTGTCCTGAACCTTGTTCATCTTTGTGGGTTTCATTATGGAGTGAAATAGTGTATTGTTTATGTTCATGTACCTGCAAAGCTGTCCAAGGTCTCTTTTGAGAGAATGGGTGGCTCAAGTTTGAGCTCACACAGACTGAACTCACAGGTGAGTGGCAGGTGAGAGAGGTAACGATGTCGACGGCGAATATCCTGCAAATTAAATTTGTCAATTAGTTTCATAGTAGGCACTAGGCCAGGGGTGTCAAACATAGCTCCTGGAGGTCCGCAGCCCTGCAGAGTTAGTTAAATCAGGTGTGTTTAATTAGGGTTGAAGCTAAACTCTGCAGGGTTGCGGCCCTCTAGGAATTGAGTGTGACACCCCTGCACTAGGCATTACAGAATTAGTTCAAAACCTGATCCTGTGTGCTGTGGCATCAGACACTGGGCATTACAGCATCATACCACACTGCTCTTTCACACTCCAGTATAAAGTTATCAGTAAGCAGTTAACTAGTATTCCATCCTGTGTCCTGACAACAGCTACTGCTATTCTGTGACAAATGTGAGAATTAAGAGATGATCGTGTACCTCGGTGACAGTCTGTCCATCAATCTCCACTACGGTAGCGGTGATGGACTGAGGGCTGTTCTCCAGGCTCCCGTACTCTCTCTGCAGACAGCGCACGTTCACTGGGTGCAGAAACATCTGCTGACCATCCTCAGCTACAGATACAAAAGAGAGAAATAAATAAATAAAGTCTCCAATTCAACTGCTTATACAGTAACTGTGTAAAATATAGCCAGAAAATTTACCTTTAGCATCATTACAAATAGACTAACAAACACACACACCTTGATAGAAGTAGTAATATGGGCCATGATGAGCGGCCTGACTGGTCTGAGGGGTCTCTTCTAGCGGTTTGTCCTCCACAGCTCTTTCAGGCATCTCTTCGGCCACATCTGGAACACTCTGAGCAGCCATCTCTTCCACAGGCTCCTCATGAGACTTCTGAAGCTCATCATCAAACGCTGAAGCATACTGCAGGATGGGCTGTGTTAGAATACACAAGTCATGCACTGAGCTTTTGTTACCAGAAATTTACAGCGATTTTCTGAATTTTACAAACATTTACAGAAAAGTTCAAATGCTTTCATTCATTTTGTAGATAAATAAGGTATCTGGTCCATTCCATTTCTCTACATTCCAAACATTCCCATAGTAAAGTAAATAGTATGCATCAGAAGTGAAGAAAAGAGAAGCTTTAAAATATAACACTTTCTCTACAAAAAAAAAAAAAAAAACTAACATGATGGGAGTTTCTGGAGATAATTCACTAAATATTGTTCACTCAATCAGGTGACATTATCACAAGCTCACACCATTTGTCTCTCTCATAAAATTGAAAGCTATAAACTTGCAACACAGCACTGGACTAAAACTTAACCTTATGCTAAAAGAAAGGAGCACTGCCTCTACCAACCTTTGACTTTTTGAGGTTCTTGACCACGGTCACCTCTGGAGAGGAGTGCTCAGATATAGACAGTTTCCTCAAGTCTGCCCAATCAACAGAACCAGCATTTTTACAGCCTTCCTTCAAAAGATGCTCCTCACGCTCCTGTTCGTTCAGTCAGAGATACAATTTGAGTGTTATGTGTTTGTGTGCAGTGTTAGGGAATACATAGCACACACACACAAAAACTAAGTGTTACATAGCTCAATGCTTTTTCCATGTCACTTCCATTAAAAATTCTGCCTTTTTTTTTTTTTTTTTTTTTTTTAATGTCACATTAATACATTTTCAGATTTATAAAATAGTTTATGAAGCAGACATAAAACATAAAAGGCTGTTATATTGACAGGAAATACAACAAAGAATATTGGTTACATGTAGCGCATTGATTCTCTCTCTGCGTGTGTGTGAAACAAAGCCACGGCGAGTTGTGCACCTTCACACTAGAGCAGGGGTGCCCAAACTCGGTCCCCTCGGTGTCCTGCAGAATTTAGCTCCAACTTACCTTAACACACCTGCCGAGAAGTTTCTAGTATGCATAGTAAGAGCTTGATTATCTGGTTCAGTTTGGGCACCCCTGCACTACAGTTTACGGTATGTTAAATACAGGTGCGTTGCACATCCATTCAGATGAACTGAAAAATAGCACAGATCGTTTGAGAGTGAAACTCTGAAGCGCTCGGTCAAAGAGTGTTCGGCAAATTAAAATAGGCTATATCTGTGCTAAACTTATACTTAGCCTTCAACTCACACACTGGCGAGTAAAATCTGATAATTTATTAGCCATTGGCTAATATTAGACAACATTTAGTCACCCAGTGTGAAGATGTAGTCGCATATGCGAGTGATTTACATAGTTATTGAAATACCTTTAAATGTAGTTTAAGCTTTTTAAGTAAATTATAGCAACTATGTTTTCATTTACTTTTGTGCAGTTTTAAGTTAACTAAAGTAATCTCAGAAAGTTACGCAACACGATCCAAAATCATGGAGGTTTTCCGGTTATTTTAAACTATTTTTAAATGTCAAAGTCATTGTTTTTCGTTTCATAAAACAGTTCACGAAACTGTAGATAGTTGCATATAAATGATGATGTTTGGTGCAGTCAACCCAAATTCTCATTGTTTTTCAGTAACAAATTATACAATCAATTACATAGGAGTAACACAATTCAGTGTTTTTCCACCTTACTGTCAATGTCCAAACTATAAGCAACCTATACAAACCACTTTTTCAAAACAGTAGCATGACTTGTTTGGCTTGTTTCAGGTTTAAGTGGTTTGTAACTTGGAAAGGAGTCAAGGCAGCTTGTCCAACCCAACATTCATATGCCAGAGCATGAAAGCATGTGTACCTGCAGCTGCAGCAAGGCGCTCTGTATGAAACAGGCCTGCGGGTCGTCTTTCTCTTGGCTGAGCTGGGTTTGGAGAGCCACCCTCTCTTCAGCCAGCAAACCCAAAACCTGCTCCTGAGACGCCAACAGCAGCTTAGAGAATGCGCGCAAATGCACATCTGCAACAAATGAAGGAAAGTGTCCAATAAGACCGACTCAAATGAACACCATAAAGGCTCACGCAAACAGCAAAATGTCTCACCTCCAAAATGAATGGGCTCTTCCACCTTCACCCACTGACAGCTGGGAAGAGCCACCAGCGATCCTTTCTCTCTCCGCATCAGACGCATAGTGATGACGTTACCAGTCACGTACTGACGCGTCTCCATTGCAACCACACTGAAAGATGACAAGACAGGCTTCAGTGAACAAACAGCAATGTCTTGACTGAATTCCGAACATTCTATCTACCAGGGGTTGATTTAAATAAAAAAAAAACTGATTTCTACATCATGATGTTAACATTAAAGCCAAACAAATACTATAAACAGGTGTTTTATGAACTAACCTCTTGAGATCAGCGCTGTGCACAGCCTCATAGCAAATGGGGCACTTGGACCAACTCTTCTCGCTCAGAGAGAGGTAGTGCAGCATGCATGGCCAACAGTAGATGTGACCGCAGCGCGTGATGTGGGCCGCCACAGGGGGATACAGGCAGATCGGACAGGACGGCACCTCGTGACTGTAGATGCGCTGTGTGGAAAGAGAAAAACGCCATGATGAACACGCTGAGATTTGTAGAAAAGGAACTAACAGGATGTAAAAGGAAGTGTGAAGTCTCAACTGACCACTTGCTGCACACAGTCCCAGTCCACCAAAGTGTCCGGATCAGTGAAGTGGGCTTGATAGTCTTGATCATCAATTACCACAAACTGGCAACTGGTGGAGAAAGGGAAAATACAGTACACAGAGTGTTGTTGCAGAGTGTTGTTGTTAATATCAGTTCATATAAATGTATGCAACATATTCTGCTGTACTCACTTAGCCTGCAGGAAAAGCTCCTTGTTGAAGGGCTTGTGTTTGTGACCCCACTTGTTGCGGCGACCCCAGCAATAGTGGCCATCAGCTCCCGAGCCAAAATGGCCTCCACGTGGCTCGAACGTGAAGTTGAGCAGGTGGTTCAGACTTATCTTTTTGGGTCCAGCAAACTGAGCCGGGCTAAATTCTGCCCGGCGGTTCTCTGCTACCTAATGACAGAATCCAACAGTTAATCCTGGTTAACCCATACAAGTACAGGTCTGTTTGTTTACGTTGCATTACAGGCATTATAGTAGTTAATTAACCAACATGATCACTGCAACCTTCACATTAACATGCAATAAAGAAGCATAAAAACAGCCGTTTATGGAAATGAATCATAAACCAAAGGCTTATTTAAAACGCACCTCTTCTCTTCTCCCACCACCAGCGAGTCCATACTGTTGCCCCCCTCCGCCACCTCTCTGAGGGGGTCTCTTGTCAAAATTCTTGCTTTTATGTGGCTGGGAGCGGCGTGGGCCGGGATAGCTTTCAGCCTTTGCAAAAGTGGGCTCACGCTTGCGACTATAGCGCTTTGAGCCACCATTATTCTTACCATCTAAAAGAACGGGGTGGGGAGGAGAAATGTCAAAAAACATCAAAATATTATTCTAAAAATAACATTTTATTAGACAAGGGGCTGTCCCTGCAACTTCAGAAAAATATTAAATTTTGTTGAATGCAATATTGACAACTTTTTTTGACTGCTTCCATTGTCCTCGTAAGTTGCTTTGGATAAGTGTCTGCTAAATGACTAAATGTAAACTTTAAGTGTGTTTTCTCTCAGCGAGCTGAATTATTGTAGAAAGAAATCCCGGTTCATTTTGCATTATTTTTTGACAACATTCGCACAGTCTTAACTAATCAATCCAGTCACGTGCTGCTCTTAAAGTATTTCAGAGAAGACCACATGATAAGAGCAGAGGGGTGTAAACGCACACAGCTTATCACCCATCAGCAGAGTCCACCGTCCCGTACGGTTCAAAAGCCCACATCAAAACATTATCAAAACTAAAACACATACGCCACCATTTTAGTTCTTATCCACAGTGATTTCACTGTGATATGCTGGAGGCTTTCCTGGGTCCATCTATAAGCTAGAGGGCAATACACCACTGAAGCTGTTCTTGTGGTCACATGCCAGACAAGAATAGATCCTGACTATGATTCTCATGCATCTGATCTGCTACTAAGAGGAGGGGACAATAAACCCAAATATAAGTTTGCCCCTTGGGTAGATCAGGAAATTCAGGGGAATTATATTAGTTTGATAGGTTAGTTTATGGGAATGCAGTTTTGATATTGGTTTACCCATGTCTGTGTTATCAGAAAATGAGTTTATATTGGGAGGACATGTGCACTTAGAGCTTAGACTGACACCAGAATAAATTACAAAAACATATAGACTGATGTCTATAAACCCAGTCTGAACAAGCTGCTTTAAAAGACATTAAATTCCATAATTAGTATTTCTGAATGCTATTTAATAAAACAAACACAAAATTACAAGGTGCAAAAACCCATGAAAGGTTACAAGTTTAATGAATACTGAATGCTTAAATGTAAAATGTTTAAAGAAAAATTTTTAAAACTGAATTCACTTTGCCAGCACATTTTAACATTCAGAAATATGTCATTTCATTCGATTCCAGTTCCTTTTCATTTGTGATCCTGGTATCAAATTACATTTAATAATACTCATTAGATGATTTAATGTCAATGAAACCAGTTCTGCCTTTTTTTTCAAGAATTTACAGCTTTCAGCCTGTTTGTGTGTATATTATTCTGGTGTTTATCTGTGTCAGCGCATCCTCACCTAATATAAACTCTGATAACACAGCCAGTGTGTGTGTGTGTGTGTGTGTGTGTGTGTGTGTGTGTGTGACTCTCTTAAATATATTAAAATAAATATCATAAACTAAATTCCTTGAAGTACCAACCTAACATTTCCCTAAAACAAACTGAACTGTATCTCCTTAAATTATATACATGTAATTCAATATTTATTTATACTGAATATATTTATTTATATTTTATTTTACAGGTCGTTTGGTTTATTATTGGTTTGATTTGTTTAATAAGCTAACTACAACCTTATAAAAGTAAGCCACCCCTAAAAGATAATTTTAGGGAAAATATTGCCCTTTAACAAAAGTAAATTTCTGACACGGTCAATCTCGACTGATATTGTTTGAATTTCTTCATTGTTTATTCAGGAAACGAGCCAATCGCTGGTCGTGACTACGTCACCTCGGCAGACAAACAAAACAATGCCGTTAGCCCCAAACACACACACTTTCCCCGCAAAGTTGAGCACGATAAGCGTGTCATGGACGCTGGTTCTCTACCTGTTTTGGTTTTAGAGTCTGCAGGAGTCGGGCCTGTAGAGCTGGAGCGGGGCGGGATCTTCGTACTGCTGCTGTTGTTGGCGTTTGGGTTTTTCTCCATATTGAGGCCGAACTGCGGGGAGAGAGCCTCCGAGCTCTCTAGCATTAAACGGGTCGCTGCGAATGCGGGTCAGGCGACGAAGGCCCTTATTCATTTCTGTCAAACGCGGAGACCCCATTACGGCGACATCTTGACCACAAACAAACCGAGAAAAAACAGAGACACAATCCAAATGTCTCAGTAAAAACGCTGTGTGCTAACACAAAAAAACAAGTGCCCAAAAAGCGGGGCCTCGCCCCTTGAAAAGCGTCGTTTTTCCTTGGCGTGGGAAATATTACGCCCCACAAGGCGTTAACCGCTCTCCAAAGGAGGAAAACGGATGAATAAATGGGTTTTAACCCAAATTTTAGTTCAACTAAATAATGTCAGGCATATGGCGACGGGTCGCCAATCGGGAACCGTAAACACCCGGATGAGGGTTATAAACCGAGCAGGTTTACGAGGTGCGCATGCGCGGATTCAGCCATTCTGATTGGTGCATTTGACAGCAAGCTGTGGTGTAATGTATGCGTAATCTCGCACTATTTTTATAGACAACTAGTCCTGTTTCTGCTATCGAAGCATTTATTGTTGTTCATATTTGGTTTATTCGAAAGAGACGTTTACAGACATAAACAGAAACAGCAGTATATATTTTAATCAATACAGAAAAAATACATATGCACATAACCTACACAGCACATGGCCAGAGTTCACACAGTAATATCAATAATGTGAATGATATACTCCATTGACAAATCACTAAATGCTGCACAAAACAAAATGCAAATGTGTCTTGTGGAGCCCTAACATTTTTTTATATCACATGAACCCTTTACTATCTCCCCGATTACTGCATGGTTAAACTACCCGTCTAAAGTATTTTCTATGAGGGGATTTATGTCTCTTTATCATCATCATCATCATCATCGCTTCCATCTTCATCAGCTTCCTCGTCTCTGACATTACTCAGGGAACAGCTCAGGATCGCTCTTCTAACCTCTTGTTTCTCGGCTGTGTTGTGGACAGGAAAAGAAAGAGAAAGTGTGTATACAGTACGTGAAACATCTACATCACTGGTTGTCAAACTTGGTGGATTAAAAGAATAGTTCAAAATGAACATTCTAAGAAAATTAATTATATTGATGACGTCAGAGTTACTTCATAAAGAAATAGGGCTAAACCGGGGCTATTAAAAATTCTGACTGGGCTATAGCCCCCTAGCTCCGGTGTAGCGCCGTCACTGTGTTATCTTGACATAGAAAGCTGTTTTCTTGTGATCTTAACATAACAAAATAGTTGTGTTCTCATGATCTCGAGATAAATAATGAACTTGTTTTCTCATGGCCTACAACAAAATAGTTGCATTCTTGTGATCAAGTTTTTTTTTTTTTTTGTGATCAACCAAAAAAATAGTTGTTTTCTTGTGATCTCGACCTTAATTTTCTTGCAGTCTCGACATTTGTTTTTCCATTATCGCTAGTTAGTTTTCTCATGATCTCTAGATTTAAAAATTTTTTCTTGTGATGTCAACATAAAATAATTGTTTTCTCATGACTACAATTAAAATGAATAATATTAAAATGTGAAATATTTGGCATGCTAAATATCTGGACCTGTCCTGCTATCTACTCTACAGCAAATAATAAGATCGTAAATAAATCATAATAAGATCTTTTTTTTTTTTGGTCAAGATCAGAAGGAAAAGAAAAATAATAATAGTAATGCATGGCCTTTAAGAGTTTCTGTATATAATCAAGGATAGACTGTAATATAACAGAAAGCACTTACCATCTGTCTTGCAGTCTGGCAGCATTCTGTGGAGCTGTTGTCTGTTATATTTAACAAGGAACTTCTGACATGTTCTAATCGTTCCTGTGGAAGAGATCAGGGAAGGGCATGGATGGCTGTAAGAGCACATGGTGTGGAGTTTGGTGTCAGATGGAGGCTAAACTAGACAGAACCTCTCTTACCTCCAACATGTAAGCAGTTGAGGAAGCACTGCACCATCTGGCCTCTGTTCTCAAGGCAGGTGATGAAAGAAAGGGCAGACCAGATGAGTCGATAGTGTTTTTTCCTGCTGCGTATCAGGACCACTCCAGTGTGAGCGTTCAGGTATTTCACTACAGGAGATTTGACAAGATTTGATCTTTCTGTACTGAGACATTAAACTGAGCTAAATGAAATCTTAAGCTACGTAATTGCACCGCATCAAAATAACGGTAACGTAAAACGAGCAGCAGTCTGATTATTTCTTATCTGGTTGAGCTCTTAATAAGCACAAAATAATAGCCAGCCCAGTGTTTACCTATCACCCCTATGTTAAAGAGCGCTGATCCGTAGTCTCCGTGCGCTCGTTTCACGGCTGCTCTGAGTGTGTTGTAGATGCTTCTGTCCTCCAACAGCTGAAGACTGCTACGATCAGGGACGCAAACCTCACACAGCAAATACCTGGACAGGTCACAGAATAACGAGAGGTTAGAACGGTTTGTAAGTTTTTTTAAAAAAGCGCAAAGTAACTCTTTTCCTTCATTACCTCGACTTGAATCGTACCATATTTCCAACACGTGCATAACTGGCTTTGAAAACACTGCGCTTTACTTCCGGGTTTCTTTTGCCCAATAATATTCCTCGTGGTCAAAGGGGGCGGGATGACGGCTTGACGTCAAAATCACTAAAGTATTTGTTTAATTACTTTATTAAGCCATTTTAATCAGTATCACAATATTCACAGTGGCAAAATCGTACTTCTGAACACCACTACAATAGAAACAGAAGAATACTGAGCACTGTGTTCATTGTGTGAAAAGAAAACCTGCATAAATTAATAATGATTAATTTAGGAATAATTATTTTGCTAAAACAAATATATTTAATGTTTCTATAAATGTAGTTCTGATTTTTTTATTACCCTTTCTCCCTTTATTTATTTTTATTTTTTGTGAACTGTACGTTCATTTTATATGTCAATATGTATTGATTAACATATTTAAATACATTTATTTCAACAGTTTTTTTTTTTTTTTTACCCCCCCCCCCCCCCCCCCTCCCATTTGAAACATTCCTGTTCAATACAAGCTATACAATCATGTTAAATTTCAGCCCCAAAAATTGCTGGTCCTAAAAATACAATGCTTTAGAATTCAGCAGTTCATGTATAAGAAGAAGAAGAAGAAGAAGAAGAAGCATTATTATTATTATTATTATTATTATTATTGTTGTTGTTGTTGTTGCAATTTAGCACACGTTTCCCCCAAAACTTCATTAAAGTTAACTAAAAAAAATGAAAAAAATTAAAAATAAAAATCATCATTTACTCACCCTTAAATTGTTCCAAACCTGTATGAGTTTCTGTCTTCTGTTTGGTTAAAAACAAACCCAGGCAGGTTTGGAACAACTTGAGTGTGAGTAAATTATTACGTTTTTTGCAATGTTGACTGAACGATCCCATTAATTTATTCCCATAAAACACAGGACCATTCCGGTCATAACTTAATCATTAGCCTTTTAACTGAAAGAGGGCGCTATACAACAGCGAAAACTTTAACCTTACCTGAAGCTTGCTTGATTTTGCCTGTTATTTGTCACTAAAAATATAAACCATAGAGTTAATATTTCATACACTAATATTTCAAACATTAATACCACCGATACGATTATTAGTAATAATAATAACTTAAAAAAAGAAACATCTCCTTTTGATGTTATGTAGGCCAATTACCACGAAATAGCTTACGTATAACTTTTTAATATAGAAATATAATTACTGGTCAGCGGTCACTTTTAAATGTTCTTGGAACGTTGCACAGACGCATAAAATATAAATGTCGTTTATAAATATAAAAGTGCAGCCAGGCAGCGGCTCCCCGCCTCGTATTGGCGCACACAGAGTGTCGGAGATGGTGCTGGTGGGTGTGTGCGCGCGCGTGTTCATCACAGATCTGCGCGGAGCAAAGCTGGAGCTGCGCGTCACAACATACACAACTCTGCATGGCACCGACCTGTAATCATGGAGCCGTAAACCTGTGTTCTAGTGGATCTAGACTCATAACTCCAGGCTGAGGATACAGGTGCTTTCAGAGGCGCCGAATCACATCATCAGGTGGAAGCTGTGCGAAAAAGGGAATTGTGTTCATGAAAAATGTGGATCTACGCAAGTATTTTAACTTATGTGCTGCTTTTGGCAAGAGATGCAAGAGCTATGAGCAAGGTGAGATGCGTTTCGTGTGTATTTCCTTTTATTTTGAACAACACTACATTTTACGCACAGCTTGGAATGCTAAATGCGGTTTTGCAATACCAAAACATAATTATTAGTGTAGGCCTATGATTTAATTCGGTTAGGCTCGATCTCGTTTCAATAACCTATTTGACAAGTGCATTTATCATCTGATAATTAGATTAATTTGTCTTTAGCATTGGCATGCCATTCGTGTGTTGCGCATGGCGTTTTTGGAAGAGTTGAAGACTGGACTTCAAATCCCCAGCCACATTGTTAAGAGCAGACAGCATTTTCTTGATTTTGTAATACCAATGAATGGGAGTGTCTGTATTTGCAGAATTCGTGAGATTTTGAAATTAAGTTCATCTGGGGATTGTGAAATGACGTATCCTGCAATCAGCGTTAATGACACGTGAAATTCCACGAGGTCAAATGTATAATGTTG